>NC_073380.1:86813470-86890970 GCF_028641065.1 Leucoraja erinaceus | reverse complement strand
TGCCACTGGATCCTCCACCCCCTGGCCCATAGATTAAAATCAGCGAGGATAGGTGACAAGATATCCTCCACAATAATTCACAGCAACTGTACCATGCAGAATGCGTTCTCAGCCCCTTACTATATTCCCAACAGATTCATGATTGACTAGTTTGCAGATGCCAGCACCTTATTAGGCACGATCTTGAACAATGATGTGATGTAGTACAGGAAGGAGACAGAGAACTTGGTAACATGGTGTCCAGACAGTAACCTATCCCTCAATGTTGGCAAAATGAAAGAACTAGTTGTGACTTCAGGAAACGTAATGTTTGACATGCCCCAGTCGGCATCAATAGTGCCGTAGTGGGGAGCCCAAGAGCTTCAAGTTCATAGGCATAAATATCATTAGCAATTTAACCTGGACCAACCACATTGAAACTAAGGGCAAGAAAGCACAATTTTGCAATCAACATTAGCAAGACGACGGGGCTGGTTGTTGACTTCAGGAAGGGAATGCTGAGGATCCATGAACCTATGTTCATCAATGTGACAGCAATGGAGGGACGCAACAGCTTCAGTTTCCTGGGCACGCGTATATCTGAAGATCTGTCCTGGTCCCAGCAGACATTAACATCGCTACTTCCTTAGATGATTGAGCAAATTTGGTATGTCATTGAATACGCTATGGTAATTTCTACAGATTCATGGCAGATATTGCTTATTGAGTAATTGGTTCATGACCTGGTTCAATAACTCCAGAACTCCAGGAATGAAAGAGGCTGCAGAGAGTGGTCGACATTACCCAGTCCATCAAAAAGGAAACAAATATCATCAGTGGCTCACGCCGCCCCAGCCATGCTCTCACCTCACTACTACCATCGGGAAGAGAACACAGGAGCAAGAAAACCATGTCCCCCAAGTTCATGCTCGCTTTGAACAGGTCGGTGGAATAATGGTGTTCAAGGATTTGGTCAAAGAAGCACGTTCAAGGGAAGTCTTCAAGGAGGAATGAGATATTTAGGGCGAAGATCTAAGAGCTTGAGGCTGTGCAATTGTGGGCATAGCCGCACATTGTATGGGGGCAAAGTTAGAAATATGCTAGAGGTCAAAATCAGGGTATATCATGTCATGTCTGGTGTAGTTTAACATCAGTTATTGTACAAATCATACACACAATAGTTGTTCAATGTGCAGTTATAAATGCACCAGTGATTTTTTTTTTAGTCCAGTGAAAATCAGATAACTAACAGTTTTTTTTCTGTGTGGTGTAGATTTCATTGCATCAACACACCTGACATCAGCTGCATTCCAAATGCAATGTGACCCTGCAACCACCATCTGACATTGGCTTTGATGGGCTCAGAAAGTGGGATTGTGTACCTTCACCAACTCTGCTTGCTCCACCTCTGGTCTTCACGAAAGATGACTGAATACATGATTTTGACCACTGGTGACACGTCAAGTCCCCCACACTATCTGTCATCAATGCCACTCATGCATTAGCCTCCAGGTGCTCAAGGAACCAATTTTTCCTGACAATGATTGATAGTGGCATTGGCCAACTTGCCATGTATTTGAGATCTGCTTGTTGGAGGAGAACAAACAATGAGTGAACTCCATGAGGTGTGAGTACTCCATTAACCATGAAGATGAATACACTTTGAAAGGAGCCCTCCAGTAGAGGTGGAGAATGTGTGCGAATCAGTGGGTCAGGACATGGAGTAATGCCATCTTGTCATTGACTTAATCTTGAGCTGTCAAAGTGGATTGAGAATCCCAAGCAGGACATTTCCCCTAAAGTTAATCCAAAAATCCATCGGTGCTCGTGGACTCTTCCTTCCCCATTACAACTCACTTAGGCCAATAGCTCCTGAGGCTAGGATCAAGCTTGATTTCAGAGACTTGAGACTTGAAGTTGCAAGATGGAGCTAGAACATGGCGTTCTATCCCAGAAGAGGATCAATTATCCACTACAATTGTTCCACTCTTTTACTTGTGTGTGATTGTACTCGTGGTATGATTTGACTGGATGACACAAAAAAAACAAAGCTTTTCTACTGTATTTTGTTACATGTGACAATAGTAAACCGAACTCCACTGAACTCCACAGAGATAGAGTGAGGGGGTTGTGGACATGTGCGAGAAAGGTGAACTGGTGTGTGAAGTTGATCAGGGAAACCAGGCTCCCAAGGGGCAATATGTGGCCTGGAACCTATTTACCGAGCGGTCGACTCCCTTTATTCAGGAAGAAACAGTGGGAAAATTGTAACTGGGTTCCCTCAGCCAGTGAGCAGGGTTTCGTTATGAAATGTTAATTCATGAGTGGAAAGCCTCCAAAAATAGGGGCAGTGGCTATACTTAGCGTAAAGACCCTTCAGCAGTTCAGGAATAATACGGCGTGAGGGCAGGGTATTAGCAGGCAATAAGTGGATATTTAAACACCTACACAAATTATAAACTCTCCTTTTCAGCCCTTTCAAGCTGTTTTAAATCTGTTGACCCATTCATTATTTTAATCGTGTGAGAAAAAAAGAGTGAAAAATATATAATGCAAGCTCCAACAGGAAGCACTATGGAGTACCTTCTCCCAAGATTCAATAATATACAGCAATAGCTCAATTTGAGCCTCAGTTTTGCTGAGATAGTGGGAAGATAAATCAACTGTGTTATTGCATTGCAAGTGTTCATGCAGTTTTGGCAAAGTGGATTTATGCTGGTATAATGTGAATAAAAGAGTGAAGTACATCACAGTGAAATTTGACGAAAAAAAGAGGAAGCAAAGCCTGTGTGAATCCATACTGTACTAAACTGACTTTACTGATTTCATACAAATCTGCAGCAAAATAGCCACAGATACAGGAAAACATCCACACCCCAAAATAGTCTCACATAAAAACCATCTGAAGAAAAATATCCACAAACAAAAAATACCTGTAGGAAATCATTCACACACAAGACATCTGTTGGGAACTCTCCACACACATTCATATCAATGCACACACATCTGCAGGAAGATATATACATAAACACACACACATCTGCAGGAAAAATATTAATTCCCAACAACATCTGTAGTTCTTCAAACACAGAAAGAATCTGTAAGAAAAACATCCACACACAGAAAACAATATCCAGGACAATACCATGATGTGCATCTGGTGAAAAGCATCATCACACACAACTACTGGAGGCAAATACTCACACCACAAAGCATTCGTAGCAGAATATTTGAACATTCAGTAAATCTGTTGGAAAATACCCCATATAAAATATATCTTTAGGAAAATATCCGTCCTTCCATCTGTGAAACATTGCCATGCATGATGAGCCTGCAGGAAAATATTAACACTTAAAAAGCATATGGGAAAGTACCCGCACACAGAGCTAAGAAAAAATATCCATGTATACAATTGTAGAAAAATACACCAGCATATGAACTTCTGCATAGAATACATACATATAAATATATTTATGTTTATAAAAACATTATGCTAAAATGTGCAATATAATTTACCAGGAGATTTTTATTTTTGCAAACAGCATCGATGCAATGCTATACCACTTAGAAAGAAATGTATTAAACATTGCTGCTGGTTAATTGATTCCTATCAGCTCAATCCACTGCCTACCAAAGAGAGACTGACTAAAGCTGGTAGACATATTTTTCTCGTTGAGCTGTCTAGTGTAGCTAGCTGCTAACTTTGATGTGCGACAAAGCAATTTATATGGTAAATTGTACCAAATAATGGTTCTAGTGAGTGTTATGGCTGCACTGAAAGGAAATGTCACGGTAAATAGCTGCCAAATTATGGACTGTGCTATAGTGTCACAACTGCGCTAAAGACAAATAGCACAACAGGCTACTGCCAGCACCCAGCATGACACCGATGAGTTATAGAGCAGAGCAGCAGCATGATGTGATGGTCTTTGTACTCTTATTATAAAAGAGGGTTACAGTCTGGGCTTGATGTGTGCGACATCGAAAGTGGAGTTGGTTCAATGTCAGGCTGTGTGGAGTCTGAAGCTACTAATAGTCCATCATGGGGTTACGATATGTAGAAGACATTTGTGGAATGTAATATCTCGCTCTCGGACTGCTTTAACTCTCTTAAAATATAGAAGAGTTCAGTGCATGTCTGAAGTGGGATATAGAAAGCTTTCATTGGATTACTCCAATTTGAAATGGCACTTTTCTGATTAAACAAATGGAAGTAAAATAAAAAGATCTTTAGTCCCAACTGCTGGATGGATCTGAGGGTCTTCCTTGCCTCCCATGAAGTGAATGTGATGAAGTAATGCATCTGTCACCAATACTTCCCCAAGTTCAATGCAAGCTAGCCAAGCCTGATTAATCCCCTTGCAGTCAATTGTGACCTATAAACTCAGATGTCTGTGCTTTGCAAACTCATGGGTTTCCAACATGTAAACCTAATGGGACTAAACACCTACACCCCTTCCAGGCCATATCCTCTTCAGTGGAATAGTGTGGGAAGGATTTGGAAAGTAGACTTAATTTCTTGCACAGGGTGTTGTTCCTCTAGATTTGTCCCAGTCTCCATAATGTGAAGGCCAATATGTACAGTACACCCCAGACGGAAAATCACGGGGGGGTAGACATGTATTATACTCTTCCAAGTTTTTTGAACAAACTTATTTTATTATATATACTGGAAATTGAAATTTTCCATTATATTATATGGTTATAAGTGAAGGCCAATATGTACAGTACACACCAGACGGAAAATCACGGGGGGGGATAGACATGTATTATACTCTTCCAAGTTTTTGAACAATCACCTTTTATTATATATACTGGAAATTGTAATTCAATAATTATTCAATTGTGTCCATCAACTATTAGGAGGATGGTTATTGTCCTTGATTAACTAACTATGGAGAGGGGCCCAAAGACTATTTTGTGAAGGAAGTTACATGAATCCACAATACCCCTTCCCAAAAAACATTGTTTCCCAGAGTTGAAAGTCTCCCTGATTTTGTGCCAGGATTTTATGGACATATAAAGGGACAGAGGCTCTTCACATGCCAAGGAATGGCATGGCATAGGAGGGATGTGAGAAATGCCAATGTCAGCTACTTTCACACCCCCTGGGAACTATAGGCCGGTGAGCTTAACCTCTGTAGTTGGAACGTTACTAGAGAGTATTCTGAGTGATAGGTTACGCAGGCATTTGGACGGGCAAGGGCTGATTAGGGATAGTCAGCATGGTTTTGTACATGGGAGGTCGTGTCTCACAAATCTGATTGATTTTTTTGAAGACGTGACCAAAAAGGTCGATGAGGGCAGAGCCATAGATGTTGTGTACATGGAGTTCAGTAAGGCGTTCGACAAGGTTCCACATGGTAGGCTGTTCTAGAAGGTTAGATCGCATAGGATCCAAGGAGAGAGAGCTGAATGGTTAGCAAATTGGCTCCATGGAAGGAAGCAGAGGATGCTGGTGGAAGGTTGCTTCTCGGACTGGAGGCCTGTGACTAGTGGTGTGCCTCGGGGTTCGGTGCTGGGCCCGTTATTGTTTGTCATCTACATCAATGATTTGGATGAGAAAATACAGGGCAAGATGAGCAAGTTTGCTGATGATATAAAAGTGAGTGGTTTTGCAGACAGTGAAGATGGTTGTGAAAGATTGCAGCAGGATCTGGTGGGCTGAGGAATGGTTGGTGGAATTTACAGTAATACAGAGAAGTATGAGGTATTGCATTTTGGGATGTCTAACAAAGGCAGGACCTACACAGTAAATGTTAGGTCTCTGGGGTGTGTTGTAGAGCAGGGGGATCTAGGAGTGCAGGTGTATAGTTCCTTAAAGGTCAAGTCGAAGGTAGTCAAAAAGGCTTTGGCACATTGGCCTTCATCAGTCTGAGTATTGAGTATAGAAGTTGGGAGGTCATGTTGCAGTTGTATAAGACGTTGGTGAAACCACATGTAGAATATTGTGTCGGAACGAACTGCAGATGCTGGTTCAAATCAAAGGTAGACACAAAATGCTGGAGTAACTTAGCAGGACAGGCAGCATCTCTGGAGAGAGGAATGAGTGATGTTTGGGGTCAAGACCCTTCTTCAAAATGATATCAGGGGAGTGGGCGGGGCAGAGATAGAATGTAGTCGGAGACAGACTGGTGGGAGAACTGCGAAGGGGGAGGGGATGGAGAGAGAGGGAAAGCAAGGGCTATTTGCAGTTAGAGAAGTCAATGTTCATTCCGCTGGGGTGTAGGCTACCCAAGTGAAATATGAGGTGCTGTTCCTCCAATTTGCCCTGGGCCTCACTCTGACAATGGAGGAGACCCAGGACAGAAAGGTCAGATTGGGAATGGGAGAGGCAGTTAAAGTGCTGAGCAACCGGGAGATCAGGTTGGTTAAGGCGGACTAAGCGGAGGTGTTCAATGAAACGATCGCCATGCCTGCTCTTGGTCTCACTGATATACAGAAGAATGGAAATTAGTCGTGAAGTTGATGAAGTCAGTGAGTTCCGCTTGGATGCAGGAGGTAACACTGATGCAGTCGTCAATGTAGCAGAGGTAGAGTTCGGGGATAGGGCCAGTGTACGCCCAGAACAGTGATTGTTCAATGTACCCGACAAAGAGGCAGGCATAGCTGGGGCCCGTGCGAGTGCCCAAAGCTACGCCTAGGATTTGGAGGAAGTGGGAGGAGCCGAAGGAGATGTTTTTAAGGGTAAGAACCAGCTCTGCTAGGCAGAGGAGAGCGTTAGTAAATGGAAATTGGCTGGTTCTGCAGTCGAAGAAGAAACGGAGGGCACCATGTTATCGGAACGATATTATCAAACTTGAAAGGGTTCAAAAAAATGTTTACGAGGATGTTGCCAGGACTAGAGGGTGTGAGCTATAGGGAGAGGTTGAGTAGGCTGGGTCTCTATTCCTTGGAGCGCAGGAGGATGAGGGGTGATCTTATAGAGGTATACAAAATCATGAGAGGAATAGATCGGGTAAATGCGTAGAGTCTCTTGCCCAGAGAAGGGGAATCGAGGACCAGAGGACGTAGGTTTAAGGTGAAGGGGAAAAGATTTAATGGGGATCTGAGGGGTAACCTTTTTCACACAAAGGGTGGTGGGTGTATGGAATAAGCTGCCAGAGGCTGGGACTATCCCAACATTTAAGAATCAGTTAGACAGGTACATGGATAGGTCAGGTTTGGTGGGATATGGACCAGGCACAGGCAGGTAGGACTAGTGTTGCTGGGACATGTTGGCCAGTGTGGGCAAGTTGGGCCGAAGGCTGTTTTCACTGTATGATTCTAATGACTCTAAATGTGGCAAGAATTGGTCGCACCATTTACATCAAGCACATGCTTGGTTGCTGTTTACTAGGATCCACCTCATTTGGTAGGTGGGGAGGAGAAGTTGGGTCACAACCTTTGAAGATATTTTTCTTGTAAACCACCTGAATTTATATATTACCCAGACCAGAACAAAATGTTTCAAATCATTTAAAGACCGTCTATTTCCTGCTTGATGAAATGTATCAGCGTCAAAACATGATGTGTTGAAACCCTGTGCCAGACAGAGAAGTCTAGATTGACAGCAAAACCAAAGGTTTGCTGTTATACTGGAGATATCATCTGTTGGATGAGATCTTGTTTGTTCTATGAGTAATCTTGACTCTATTTCAAAGAAGACCAAGTGAGTTTTTTTTTAATTTCCCAGTCAATATTCATCCAACTGCAGCCTTTAAAAGATACTTTGGCAATTTTGTGGATGGGAACGATTTACAGGCATATGGTTCAACCGCAGGCAAATGGGACTAGATTAGTTAGTGTGAGAGAGTTGATCCAAAAGATGTTTCATGCTGCATAACTCTCTGACTCTCTGATTCCAAACAACATTAATAGAAACAACAGATTTCCTGTATTTTACCGGATTGCTGTTTACAGGACCTTTAAACAAGTAAATTAGCTGTTGTGGTTCCAATTTTGCAATTTGTAAGCACATTTAAGAAGTACTTCATTGAATGTAACATGCTGCGGGATGTCTTGAGCTGGTGAAGAATGCAAGTCTTTCTTGTCAGGTTTATGCTGCATGACATTGCATACATTGCAAGTTATTTTTGGTTCTTCTCCACCTGTGTCCTTCGCATAACACTTACTTTACTATTACTAAATTGTTCACCATCTAGTATCTGAAATAGAATTTGATCTTTCCCTCTTCCTGAGTTGGCTAATGCTAACTAGCCTAATAAATTCACTTACACATATCCAAGATACTAAAAGCACCTCGGGGTGAAGTAGGTGAAACATCCTTCTCAAAACTTAAATCCTTATTGATGACCGCAATTAACACATATGGGAGCATGATATGGTTACATGAAATACAACTGCGTTACACCAGTTTTTGGGTGCTGTGTGGATGAATTTCTAGGCCAAGGGATAAAGCAGGCTATTCAATGTGTTCTATTGACAAAATGCACTGTAGGTTAAGGGCCTGTCCCACCAGCAAGCAACTGCATGCGGCTAGCGCGACCTAACGTGGTCGCTTGAGCCGTACGACCTCGCGGGGCCGGTCCCACTTCGATCGCCGGAGCCGTATGAAGTTGTGCGGGGCTGGTCCCGACATCGCGCGGGGTTCCGAAAATCTGACACTGTCCAAAAATTCCACGCGATAACGGCCTGCCGGCCCGCAGCCACATTGAGGCCCTACGCACCGCCTCGAGGCCATACGCAGTGTCTTGACGGTGTACGCCTAGTGCGTGACTGTCCCACTGCAGCAACCTAATTGGCGAGTTTAGAAGAGTATAGGGGGAGTTTGATAAAGTGTCATGTTGAAGACCTCTTTCGACTACGTAGAAGACCTCCTTTGACCTCCTTCGACTATATTGAAGTCTAGCTTCAACTAGCTTTGGGAAAATTGGACATCGAATAGTGGAGAGTGATGATGCCCTCCTTCGATCTCCTTCTACCTCCCTTCGACTATGTTGAAGAATATCTACGACTACCTTCGACTACTTTCGATTACCTTTGACTACCCTCGATTACATACGAATAACATGCCGGCCTTCTACGACCTACTTCGACTAAAACTACGAGTAAAAAAAATGTCGATTTTTTTGCATGGCGACCTTTTTTTTACTCGCGGGCATTTTTCAGCATGTTGAAAAATACGCCGCAACCTAGCTGAGGCCTCGAGTATGCTGGGACTACTCTCGAGCATGAAGGAGAGTTACAAAGACCTCCTAGGACCTCGTGTCGACCATGCTGCAATTATGAGTCGAGGGCAAACTATTCTAAACTCGCCAATTAGGTTGTCGCAATGTGACAGGCCCTTGAGGGCAATGGGGGATGGACAATAAATGGTTGCCATAATTAAATCATAATCATAGTATACAAACTTAAAGCACAAGGCATTGGGGGTTCAGTATTGATGTTGATAGAGAACTGGCTGGCAAACAGGAAGCAAAGCGTAGGAGTAAACGGGTCCTTTTCACAATGGCAGGCAGTGACTAGTGGGGTACCCCAAGGCTCAGTACTGGGACCCCAGCTATTTACAATATATATTAATGATCTGGATGAGGGAATTGAAGGCAATATCTCCAAGTTTGCGGATGACACTAAGCTGGGGGGCAGTGTTAGCTGTGAGGAGGATGCTAGGAGACTGCAGGGTGACTTGGATAGGCTGGGTGAGTGGGCAAATGTTTGGCAGATGCAGTATAATGTGGATAAATGTGAGGTTATCCATTTTGGTGGCAAAAATAGGAAAGCAGACTATTATCTAAATGGTGGCAGATTGGGAAAGGGGAGATGCAGCGAGACCTGGGTGTCATGGTACACCAGTCATTGAAGGTAGGCATGCAGGTGCAGCAGGCAGTAAAGAAAGCGAATGGTATGTTAGCTTTCATTGCAAAAGGATTTGAGTATAGGAGCAGAGAGGTTCTACTGCAGTTGTACAGGGTCTTGGTGAGACCACACCTGGAGTATTGCGTACAGTTTTTGGTCTCCAAATCTGAGGAAGGACATTATTGCCATAGAGGGAGTGCAGAGACGGTTCACCAGACTGATTCCTGGGATGTCAGGACTGTCTTATGAAGAAAGACTGGATAGACTTGGTTTATACTCTCTAGAATTTAGAAGATTGAGAGGGGATCTTATAGAAACTTACAAAATTCTTAAGGGGTTGGACAGGCTAGATGCAGGAAGATTGTTCCCGATGTTAGGGAAGTCCAGGACAAGGGGTCACAGCTTAAGGATAAAGGGGAAATCCTTTAAAACCGAGATGAGAAGAACGTTTTTCACGCAGAGAGTGGTGAATCTCTGGAACTCTCTGCCACAGAGGGTAGTTGAGGCCAGTTCATTGGCTATATTTAAGAGGGAGTTAGAGGTGGCCCTTGTGGCTAAGGGGATCAGAGGGTATGGAGAGAAGGCAGGTGCGGGATACTGAGTTGATGATCAGCCATGATCATATTGAATGGCGGTGCTGGCTCGAAGGGCCGAATGGCCCTACTCCTGCACCTAATTTCTACGTTTCTATGTTTCTATAAGTGGTAGGAATAGAATTAGGCCATTCGGCCCATCAAGTCTACTCTGTCATTAAATCGTGGCTGACCCATCTCCCTCCTAAACCCATTCTTCTGCCTTCTCCCCATAACCTCTGACACCCGTACTAATCAACAATCTATCTATCTCTGCCTTAAATACATCCACTGACTTTGCCCCCACAGCCTTCTGTGGCAAAGAAATCCACAGATTCTTCACCCCCTGACTGAAGAAATTCCTCCTCATCTCCTTCCTAAAAGAACATCCTTTAATTCTGAGGCTATGACCTCTAGTCCTAGACTCTCCCACTAGTGGGAACCTCCTCTCCACAATCACTCTATCCTTTCACTATTCTGTATGTTTCAATTAGGTCATCCCCCTCCCCTCATTCTTCTAAACTCCAGCAAATATTGGCCCAAACGCCATGTCAGGGAAGCTTAGAATTATCATTTTTAAATTCTCTCTGCAATCTATCATCCGTGAGGTGTGGTGACCTGAACATCTCACAGTTTCTAGATGTGGTCAGCCCAGCCCTTGTACAGCTGACGAATAACTCTTATCCTTCTGTTTGATTCCCCACAAAATGAAGACCCAGATGATTGGATAATTCCCCCGTCAATTAGGTTTTGTGAGCACTCTGCGGTAAGTAACCATGATTGATTTTATGCAAATAATTTATATCTGGCTATTCGCTACTCATTACATTTTCAGGAGAAATTAGTCATTGAGTCGCAGTGGAATAAGTAAGAGGCTGGAAGGATTTTCAATGCATTGTGATAAACGACAATTACTTTGCAGTAGAGATGACTACTTCTTGTCCCGTGGGATCGAAGACGACTTACTTCTGTTACAGTTTTTTTGCCATTTCCACTTCCTCCGTCCCACCTCAAGGCACCTCCTATCTCAACACTCCGAACTTTCTCCCAATGCATTGATCTCTGTTTTGCTCACCAATCTCCCACTGATTCGCCAAGGTCCAGGATTGAGGCCCTTATCTCTACCGTCATCACTCTGGCCTTGCTCTGATCTTACCACATCTTACAAATCATCATGACCAACCACAACTATTCTTCCCTTATCTCTGGCCACTAGCCATGCTAACCTATCAGGCCCCACTTTTCTTGCCTAGAACCATGGCCCTCAGTCCCCAGAACCCACCAGACACACGGGGCTTAATTTTGAAGAAGAAAAAACACCGTACTTGTTTTTGGCTGTTACTGTAATTCTGACCAAAAGATTTCCCTTTTTAGTGCAGTAGAAATATTTGAGTTTGATGATATCTCACACGGCCTAAGAAGTGGTCATGATTTACCCAAGTGAAGTCGCAGAGAAACGTAAAAAGTCTGAAGAAGGATCCCAACCTGAAACAATTCCTGTCCATTTTCTCCAGAGACCCGCTGGGTCACTCCAGCACTTTTGTGTCTGTCTTAGGCCCAGGGAAGATGGGGAAAGCAAACAAATGGGAACGTTTGTGACAGGACAGAGTGCTTTGGAAGGGTTCAAAGCAAACAGGAGGCATTTGGTATGCCAAGTATCTTTAGATAAAAGCTCATTGGCCCTATGTGAGCCCAGTGATTGAAAACCTTTGCAACTGAAATTCTTTATAGTCATAGTCAGACAGTGTGGAAACAAGTCCTATGGCCCAACTTGCTCATGCTGACCAACTTGCCCCATCTACGCTAGTCCCACTTGTTTACATTTAGCCCACATCCCTCCAAACCTTTTCTATCCATGTACAGTAACTATCCAAATGTTTCTTAAATGTTGTGATAGTACCTCAACTACCTCCTCTGGCAGCCTGTTCCATATACTACCACCATTTATGTAAAAAGGTTGTCCCTCAGATTTGGATTAAATCTTTTCCACCTCGCCTTAAACCAATGTCCTCTAGTTCTTGATTCTCCTACTCTGGGTAAAAGACTGTGCATTTACCTTCTCTAGTCCTCTCCTGATCTTATAGACCTATATAAGATCGCCTCTCATCCTCCTGCACTCCAAGGAATAAAGTTTGAGCCTCCTCAACCTCGCCTTATAGCTCAGGTCCTCAAGTCCTGGCAATCCTGTCATCCTCATAAAGGTGATTATTAATCCGGCTCTCTTGGAAAGAAGCAAGGGGAGAGGAATTCTGCAAAGGGAGAGGAATTCACCCAGACACAGGCTATGCACAAATGTCTCTGTAAACTCTCAGCCAACCTCACTACAACAAATAAGTTATCACAGCAGCATAAAACCAGCAAAAACTAGGAATCAAATGCTGAAAGCTTGCAGCAGGTTAAGCAGCACCCATGAAGACTGAAACAGAACTAACATTTCAGGTCAATGACTCCTCATCTGAAATGCAGGTGATTTATCTCAGTGTAGTGCTGAATGTCTGCAAAGTGGCCTCCACGTGTCACAACAGTGAGCATAATTCAAAGGGATTCCATTGTCTGTAGTCCTCCTTGGAATCCCCTGAAGCCATGAAACAGGCAACAGAAATGCCAATTAGTTCTTATAAATGCACAGCCATCTGATACAAAATAACTTATGTACCAACGTTAATCTGGGATTTGGGAAATATTAATAGAGCCATACAGCATGGAAACAGGCCCTGAGGTCGAACTTGTCCATGCCATCCAAAATGTCCTAGGTAGACAAAAGTGCTGGAGAAACTCCATAGGTGCAGCAGCATCTATGGAGCGAAGGAAATAGGCAACGTGCCGAAACCCTTCTTCAGACAGAGGAGGAGCCCGAGGGCTGAGGGAGAGCTGAGAAGGGGAGGAGATAGCAGGGACTACGGGAAATTGGAGAAGTCAATGTTTATACAGCTAGGGTGCAGACTGCCCAAGGTGCTGCTCCTCCAATTTCCGGTGGTGCTCACTCTGGCCATGGAGGAGGCCCAGGACAGAAAGGTCGGATTCGGAATGGGAGGGGGAGTCGAAGTGCTGAGCCACCAGGAGATCAGGTTGGTTAATGCGGTGTTTGGCGAAACGATCGCCAAGCCTACGCTTAAATTGGAGAAGCAGCACCTCCCCTTCTCAGCTCTCCCTCAGCCCTCGGGCTCCTCCTCTTCCCTTCTCCTTTCTTCTTCCCGCCCCCTTCTGCACATTCTTTGCAGCTAAATGGCATCTTTCCTTTAGTAGGGCGACCAAAACTGAACACAATACAGTGAGAATTGCCTCAACAATGTCAGAACACAATTATTTTGAATGTTATCATTAATTCATATCAATTGAGTATAGAAGCTGGGATGTAATGTTAAAATTGTACAAGGCATTGGTGAGACCAAATCTGGAGTATGGTGTACCATTTTGGTCGCCCAATTATAGGAAGGATGTCAACAAAATAAAGAGAGTACAGAGGAGATTTACTAGATTTACTAGTTGTCTGGGTTTCAACAACTAAGTTACAGAGAAAGGTTGAATAAGTTAGGTCTTTATTCTCTGGAGCGCAGAAGGTTAAGGGGGGACTTGATAGAGGTCTTTAAAATGATGAGAGGGATAGACAGAGTTGATGTGGACAAGCTTTTCCCACTGAGAATAGGGAAGATTCAAACAAGAGGACATGACTTCAGAAATAAGGGACAGAAGTTTAGGGGTAATATGAGGGGGAACTTCTTTACTCAGAGAGTGGTGGCGGTGTGGAATGAACTTCCAGTGGAAGTGGTGGAGGCAGGTTCGTTGGTATCATTTAAAAATAAATTGGATAGGCATATGGATGAGAAGGGAATGGAGGGTTATGGAATGAGTGCAGGCAGGTGGGACTAAGGGAAAAAAAGTTGTTCGTCACAGACTTGTAGGGCCGAGATGGCCTGTTTCCGTGCTGTAATTGTTATATGGTTTATATGGTTCTAATTCATATCAATCCAAACCTTCTGCTCTAACAACCCTCCCCAGCACCTGATTTGACTTCACAAAATGCAGCACGCCACAATTATTTGAATTAAATTCCATTAGCCAGTCCACCGCCCATTTGCTCAGCTGATCAAGATCCTGCTGCAATATTTGCGAACTACCTTCACTATTTGTGATGCCACCTATTTTAGTGCCATCTGCAAAATTACCAATCTTACTAAAGCCTTGTACATTCTCATCCTGATTGTTGATATAAACAACAAACAGCAATGGGCCCAGCACTGATTCCTGTGGCACACCACTAGTCACAGACCTCAGGTCCGAGAAATGGTCTTCCACCACCACTCTTTGCCAATTCTATATCTGATCAACTAGCTCTTCCTGGATCCCATGAGACCTAACCTTCCAGCACAGCTTCCCATGCGAAATATTATCAAATAGTTTGCTGAAGTCTATTTACACCAGGTCTATAGCCCTTGCCCCATCAACCTTCTTGATTATTTCTTTAAAATATTTTTTTCACGTCATCAGGTGGCGTGGCATGCGGCAGCCTCGCCAGTAGCCGAGTGTCCTTTCATCCTTTTTGTTATTTTTTATCTGTCTAAATGTATGTTTTTGGAGGTCTTTTAGTCTTTATTATGTGGGGAGGAGGGGGGGGGGGAGGGGGGAAACCGTTTTTCTCAGTCACTGCCTGGTCGAGGATGCTTCTTTCTCAGAGCCGCATCTTCGCCCCACCCCATCGCGGCCTACCATCTGGATTGGCGCGGCCTTTCCTGCCGGCAGGGGCATAAATCTTGGGGGGTACAGGGGGGACCCATGTTTTGAGAGGTGGGGGACAATCCCTCCCCATGTTTTGTCATCCAGACTTTATCAGCCACTTTCTAAGGGCTGAATCGGCCCATTCGCGGGGCCTTTCAGCGCCCGTCACGGCTTAAAATCAAACTGCTGCATCGAGGCGATCAAGGCTCCCGATGATGAAGCCTCCGCCGGCCGATGAAAGACCCCGTGAACAGGCCGATTCAAGCCCACAGCCGAAGCCTCGCATGCATCTCGCTCTCTCCTCCAGCCCAGCGCGCCGTTTGACTCGGGGGTGATTCGGTGCAGCGTGGAGTCGGCGCCCGTTGAGCAGAGGGAACCGGGACCGGGTCACCGCCAATGATGCAGTTCTCTATCTGGAAGGCGGAGGGTTTGCTGCGGCTGCTGGCAGGTACACAGAGAGAGGCCACTCGGCCCGTGCGTTGCTGCTGCCTCACAGCGCCAGGGACATGGGTTTAGATCCTGACTCTGGGCGCTGTCTGTACGGAGTCTTTTTCACCCCACTAGCGCCTTGTCTGATGTTGATCTCACACTTGCTGCTGAACGGACTGAGCACCAGCACCGAGTGCTTGCTCTGCCACCTCTCTCGCTTAAGTTTATTTTGACAGTGAGTCCCCACAGGGCCCACGGCTGAAGCCTCCGAAGCCTCGCGTGTGTGTGTGTGAGTGTGCGCATGCGTGCGCAGCCGCCAAGATATTGTGGCCCCCCAGTCCCCCGTCCCCCCCATGTTTTGATAGCGATTTCCATGCCTGCCTGCCAAAGACCGGCCAGAGCTTCATCAGCGGAACAGCACTGAATTCCATCGCGGAGGGGGCGATGCCTTATTGGGGATTGCCCAGTGGAGCTCCGGAGTGTTGGGCCAGCTGACGTGCAGCTGTGATTTGCGGCGCTTCCAGCCGTGGGCGGCGCTGACTTTAACATCGCGGAGTCTGGGATCCTTGCCGGGGTCGCCAGCGTTGAATCTCCGACCAGCTTGGCCTGTGGACTTCGAGAGTCACGGTCTCCGGTCGGAAGTGGCCGATTCAGAAACTCCAAGTCGCTGAGTGTGTCCTCCGTTCCAACGCCGGAGCTCCGATCATCCCGGCAAGAGGGCCAGAATCATCGAGCCGCCGTTGCGGCAAATGCAGAGGGCGCAATAGGCCCCGTCTACAGGTGAACAAAGAGGAAGGGGCCTGAACTTTATTGTGATCCCTCACAGTGGAAAACATTGATTCTGCTGTGTGGTGATGTTTATGTTAAATTCTATTGTGTATTGTGTTCTTTTTATTCATATGGCTGTACGGTAACTCAAATCTCACTGTACCAATTGGTCTCTTGAACTCTTGAATATTTGTGAAACACAATCTCCCACGTAAAAAAACTATGCTGACTCTACCAAATCCACCTCTGTCTTTCCAAATGCACGTATATCTGAAGCCTCAGAAACCACTACTGTAAATTTCCTATCAAAGATGTTAGGCTTACAGGTCTATAGTTCCCAGGTTTTTCTTTGTAGCTCATCTTAAATAGAAAAATAACATTAGCCATCGTCCAGACTTCCAGCACCTCACCTATGTCTAACGATGATACAAATACCTCAACCAGGTCTCCTGCAATTTCTTCTCTAGCTTCCCATTGATGTCTGTCCAAAGCAAGCGTTGTCTGCGAAGGGCGCTCAGCATCGTCAAGGACTGCTCTCACCCCAACCACAGACTGTTTACCCTCCTACCATCCGGGAGGCGCTACAGGTCTCTCTGTTGCCGGACCAGCAGGTCCAGGAACAGCTTCTTCCCTGCAGCTGTTACATTACTCAACACTGTACCTCGGTGATTGCCAGTCACCTCCCCCCCGGACACTCCTTCCACCGAAAAAAATTGCACTACTACGACTGTATGCACGTAAATATATTTATTTAGTGCTCATGTTCAATGTCGCCCTTCTAGGGAGATGCTAACTGCATTTCGTTGTCTCTGTACTGTACACTGCACAATGACAATAAAGTTTGAATCGGAATCTGAATCACCATGTCCTTGGCGATATCTGATCTGGCCCAGGATATTTACTGTATCTACGTACACGCATCTTAGGATATCCAGCATCTCTTCGACTGTAATATGGACTGTCCTCAAGATATCTCCATTAACTTTTCCAAGATCCGACCTCAAATCATGGACTACATGCAGCTCAGTTTTCAATGACATTATTCCATCCAAACTCATTGAACTTGGAGCAGCACTCGCCCCTGAAACTGGATCCTCGACTTCCTGACCAACAAACCACAATCAATGCGGGCAGGTAACAAATCATTTCCTATGATAATCCTAAATACTGGTGCCCCACAGGGGGGCGTTGTTCTCAGCCCCCTTCCTTACTATACACTCATGACTGCAGACAAATACCAACCCAACTCAATTTACAAATTCACAGACGATACCACCATAGTGGGCCAGATATCAAATAATGACAAAACGGAGTACAGGAAGGAGATTTAAAACCTCGTAATCTGGTGCCAAGCCAATAACCTTTCCCTCAATGTCAGCAAGCCAAATGAGATTGTGATCAACTTCAGGAAACAATGCATTGGTTGAGATGGTTGACAGCTTCAAGTTCTTAGCAGCAAATATGACCAGCAACTAGTCCTGGACCAGCCATATTGAAATAATGGCCAAGAAAGCACACCAGCGCCTCTACTTCCTTAGATGGCTTAGAAAGTTCAGCATGTCCTCAACATTTCTCACCGACTTCTACAGATGTGCTGTAGAAAGCATTTTTTCAGCATGCATCACAGCATGGTTTGGGAACAATGATACAATGATGATGATACAATTTATTTGTTGTCATTTGAACCTCATTGAGGTTCAAACGAATTTGGTTTCTGCAGTCATACAAACAAGTAGAAGAACCAAAACATAACACAATTTACACAAACATCCATCACAGCGAATCTCCTCCTCACTGTGATGGAAGGCAAAGTCTTATCTCTCCCCTGCACTTCCCATTCTCCTCCCAAAGTCAGAGTCAAACCCCCCGGCGGGCGATGGTAAGTAAGTCCCGCGGCCAATAAAGCCGCCCTGGGCGATGCAAGGCCACGCTCCGGGTCTTGGTGTTGGAGCCCCCGGCGGGTGCTGGCAAGTCCCGAGGCCATTAAAGCCATGCCGGGCGATGTAAGCTCCATCCATGAACTCAAAAAATTGGCAGAGAGTTCTGGACGTAGCCTAGAGCATCACACAAACCAACCTCCTTTCCGTTGACTCCATCTACATTTGATACTGCTTCAGCAAGGCCACCAGCATAATCAAGGACAAGTCTCACACCTGCTTCTCCCCTCTCCCATCATGCAAGAGGTAGAGAAATATGAAAACACATACCTCCAGAATCAGTGACAGTTTCTTTCCAGCTGTTATCTGGCAACTGAACCATCTTATCACCAACTAGTGAACGGTCCTGATCCATCAACTACCTCATTGGAGATGCCCAGACTATTTTTTAATCAGACTTTACTGGATTTTATTTTGCACTAAAGATTATTCCCTTTATCGTGTATCTATAAACTGTGGATGGCTTGATTGTAATCATGTTTAGTCTTTTTGCTGACTGGATAGCGTACTTCCAAAAAAACAAGCTTTTCACTATACCTCAGTAGACATGACATATTAACCTTAATTAAACTAGACTAAAGAAGAGGAGAAATATTCATTGGACCTTGCCCATCTCCTGCTGCTCCACTGTTAGACCACCACTTTGGTTTTTGAGAGGCCCTATTCTCTCTCTGGTTTTTCCCTTAATATACGTACAAAATCTCTTTGGATTCGCCTTAATCTTCTCTACTAGATTTATCTACTGCCCCTGTTTTGCCATTGAGATTTCCTAAAATATTAGACAAAATGGGACCCGTTGGGTCCCAGTCACACGGGAGGCCTGGTCCCCCAACGCAACCCATTCCCCAAAGCAATTTTCCACCACTCACCCATTCCCCCAACGCAACCCATTCTTCCAACGCTATATTCCACCACTCACCCATAGCCCCGAACTGCGCAGGTGCGGCTCATTTCCCCTCATCCCCGAGCACTCCATTGCCCTCCTCTTCATGTGTGGGAGGGGAGGGGGGGGGGGGGGGGGGGGGGGGGGGGAATCGGGAGTGTGGCAGGGTGTGGTGTGGGGAGGAGGGGTGTGTGTGTAATTATGCTCCTAAAGCTTACCCCCCTTTAGTCTAGTTCAGTAAAACACTGAGTCAAGCACTGGATCACTAAACTTTTTTTTTTGAACGAACAACGAATATATAACCACTGCAGGATCGATCCTTGTCTCAGCTTGTCCAAGCCCTTCAGCCTCATGCAAGCAGACACCTCCGAAAGGTTACACAGTCCCAAGCGCTCCTCCAGAAGATCGATGACGAACCTCGTGGGGGTTACCTTTTATAGCTCATCGAACCCTGGGGGCAGAACAACATGGAGGTGGTACCTCTACATACCAATCACAGATATCGATTACATTCAAGTGTTATTGACAGTTCCCCAACCCAATTACAAAGCATCCCATTACAATGTTTCTACAGAAGCTTCTGGAAGGAAGTCAATCAATCATATAATGCAACATTCTCCTGTGGAGTATAAATAATTCAAACAAGGCTTCGCACTGCAGCCAATCAACATAAACACCTTGCAACATTATTAACAGTATTTACAATCCTTCCGCAACCAGCCTATCATGTTAATGCTCTTGCAAAACCTTTGGGTTTCTCTGCAAAGTGCTCATTTGGACATCTGGATCTTTCCACATCCTGCATATCAATCTAGGATTCAGATTAGCTGGCACCTATTTGCAGCTCTCAGCTATGCACAGAAATTGACCAAACAGGTTTTGTAAATGCAATGATCCTTCATTTTATATATCTCTATTTTAGCCGATATTAACATTCCTCCCTTTTATCATATGATAACCCATCATTATGATAACCAAAGTACAACAGTGACTGCTTCATTCTACCAGATATCTTAACAAAAAGATGCTGATGTATTTTCCCAGAATTTTACCAAGCTTCCCGAGTTTTCGTGGGCGTAGCGTTATGATTTCCGTCTGATGAGTCTTCACCTCCCGAGTTTTCATGGGAGCATATCCCCTCAATCGATTTTGATAATTCATCTGTGCTTGATCCTTAGTAGAGTATGAAGTTTCTAAAAGAACCCGCAATAAAGTAAGTTAGCAGTCCATACTTCCACTGATACTACTACAGTGGTGGAGATGTACCCATGCATTCTTTCCTTCGACTTTTAACAGAAGGCCTCTCTCTGTATGCTGCTCCTACTCTACAATATAATTCTTCCAACACTAGAATCAAAGCTAGAATGTGGTCGGTCATCCCTGCAGTCATACGATGGAAGTTGAACATTTCCATTGTACTTTTGGTTATGGTATTCACAATGGTTTCTCATTAAGGGCCTGCCCCATTGCGGGGACTTAATTTGCGAGTTTAGAAAAGTGTTCCCTCGACTCATACTCGCAGCATGATCAACACGAGGTCCTAGGAGATCTTTGGAACTCTCCTTCATGCTTGAGAGTAGTCCCCGTGTACTCGAGGCCTCAGTTAGGACGTGGCATTTTTTTTAGCAGGCTGAAAAATGGCGCGAGTAAAAAAAGGTCGCCATGGAAAAAATCAATATTTTTTTACTCGTAGGTTTAGTCGAGGTAGGTTGTAGTAGATCATAATGCTATCGTAGGTAATCGAAGGCAATCAAAGGTAATCAAAGGTAGTCGAAAGTAAAGCTCGTTGAGAAAAAAAGGTAAGTAATCCGACTGGTAATGTTAAATGCCCGCTAAATTTTATTAAAAGTTGTTTGGCTTCTTAAAAGTGTCTCCATTCCTTCTCTCTCCTTCTCTCTCTCTCCCCTTCTCTCCCCTTCTCTACCCCCCCCCCCCCCCCCCCCCCCCCCCCCCCCTCCCCACCCCCCCCCCCCCCCCCCCCCCCCCGCGTTCTCTAAAGGACATACCTTAACTGTACCAGCCGTCTGTTATCTTCCTATTCATCACGGGTGTGAATTTCAGACAGTGCTCCCCCACTTTCTCTGGCCCCCGCCTTTGCGATGTGTTTGCGTGTGCTTGCAGACGGTTTCATCGCTGACGGTCGATCCAGCTTCAGGTTTTGCAGGTGAGTGCCCTCGTGCTTGAAGGTCGAAGACAGTCGCTGAAAAGTCGTGTTAGTGGGACAGGCCCTTAAGGATTTCAGCTGGGTTCAGTGCAAATTTCCCTTCAGACTTGACTTTCATTTGAAATAACTACGGGGAATAATTTAATTCAGCCAAATTAAATCTCCGCCTTTAATTTAGCTAATTTAGTTTTCAGGGTCTGAATACCTTTCTACAAATCCAGCAGCTTGTGGTCGATATTCATAATACAATTGCTGCTGGATCTCCAGCTGTGGGCATAATTTCCATTAATTTGTTCTAATATGATGTGGATCAATATTTAAACTAAGTCGAATAAAAATGCCAAATCCTATGGATAATTTTTCTTTAACTCCTTCACAATAGTAGCCACTTTATTATCAAGGGTTGGATACGTTTTGATCCATCGGCCAAATGCATCGACTATGACAAGTACATATTTATAACTCTGGTACCTTTCTAATTCGATATAGTCCATCTGAAATGTCTCAAACAGACCCATAGGCAACAGTGTTTTTCCCTCTTCACATCCTATTCCTTTCCCTGGAATGTATTTCTGGCAGACCAGGCAATTACTGCTTACCTTCTGAGTTAACGTTTGCAGTCTTGGATGCCACCAAGTAGCTAATAGAGCGTCCCATACTTCCCTTGCACCACAATGGATTGCATAGTGCATGCACTGTATAAACCATATACTGCCAATGAATCTGTCATGCAAGTCTGCAAGGCTGGAGTGGTCCATAGTCCCGTTGTACAATCCAGTATACACCGAAGTTGACTCCATTGTTCTTTATCCCTTTCAGTCGCCTCCTCCTGAAATTGAACAATTTCTTGGATGGTTGGCATCAGTCTTTCCGAGGGGGACTTGTTAGTTAAACTTTAAGTCTGCCTTATCATTTTGGGCACCACCATCTTACGTTCCCGTGATACTTTCTTTGGTACTAAATCGGCATTACGATTCCCAATATCTATTGGAGACTGTTCTTTTGTGTGGGTGCTACATTTCATAACAGAAATTTGTATGGGTAGTAATAAGGCCTTCAACAAATCTGTCATCAATTGTTTATTTGAAATTTGAGTCCTTGCTGGTTAGAAATTCCTTATTTTTCAATAATTGTTCAAAATCATGCACCACTCCAAATGCATACCGAGAATATTTACTTTTAAATTTTCCACAATAATACAAGCCCGAATTAAAGCAAATAATTCAGCTTGCTGTGCTGAATAAGGTGACTCAAAGGCAGCTGCTTTTACAATTTCCGCTTTCTGATTAATAATCGCATACCCAGACAATCTCTCACCCCACGGTCCAATGGATGCACTCTCATCCACATATAATGTTGAGTCAGGGTCCTCTATAGGTGCGTCCCTCAAGGCCTCTCTTACAGATGTTTCCTCCTCTATGACAAATAGACAGTCATGTCCCGCTTCTGATTGCTCTTCTGGGGATGAGACAAGAAAAGAGGCGGGGTTAATTTATATACTGTGCCCAAATCAAAATTTTCAACTATCTCTGAAATAGATCCCATGCCATTCTGATAAGTTGTCCTTTAATGCCAGATTTGAAAGTCATTCCAATAACGCTACCATGGACATGAATCATGGACATGAACGATTTAAGGGATCAAATTTATAATTGGTTATAAATTATTATGCATGGTAGTTAGAATTTAAGTGCAAAGTGGGTGTCCCCGAACCACAGAGTAATGTCGATTACCATGTTTCTGTATTTAATTTGAGATCGCCCATCCAGACAAAGTAGTACAGTACAATGGTCTCTTTAAGTTGGAGCTTGCCTCAATGATCTTTAGAGGCTTCTTGTACTTTCTTAGTTCCAGGGGACTTAGTTCATCTTCTTCACTGGTATGAAGTGTTGGGTTCTTAATTTTCCTAAACATAGAAACATAGAAATTAGGTGCAGGAGTAGGCCATTCGGCCCTTCGAGCCTGCACCGCCATTCAATATGATCATGGCTGATCATCCAACTCAGTATCCCGTACCTGCCTTCTCTCCATACCCTCTGATCCCCTTTAGCCACAAGGGCCACATCTAACTCCCTCTTAAATATAGCCAATGAACTGGCCTCAACTACCCTCTGTGGCAGAGAGTTCCAGAGATTCACCACTCTCTGTGTGAAAAAAGTTCTTCTCATCTCGGTTTTAAAGGATTCCCCCTTATCCTTAAGCTGTGACCCCTTGTCCTGGACATCCCTAACATCGGGAACAATCTTCCTGCATCTAGCCTGTCCAACGCCTTAAGAATTTTGTAAGTTTCTATAAGATCCCCTCTCAATCTTCTAAATTCTAGAGAGTATAAACCAAGTCTATCCAGTCTTTCTTCATAAGACAATCCTGACATCCCAGGAATCAGTCTGGTGAACTGTCTCTGCACTCCCTTCTAAATTCTGAGGTTTGCAGGGTTTGGCACCAGTGTATGTGTGGATCAGCTCTACCACCGAGTTAATTGTTGTTGAATTTCGTATTATTATATCGGTCTTCTTCTTTTTCTTAAGTTTGGGTCTGCAAGATTAGGAATACCACTGTGAGGAGAAACCTTTATTGTATTCTGGCATTTGCCAAATCATCAATGTTGTTGGTGGCCTATGATTTTCTTGGACATTGGAGGAACAGTGTTACCCTTTTACTGGGGAGCTACTTGGATAGAGTTGATGGTTACACATCCTACCTGAGCTGCGTCTTCTGCCCGTTATTGAGGGTTCACATGCTCGTTTACCTCACTCCCCAGATGATGACGTAGGCAGGCAGCACTGTCCTGAAGGCCTAATAAAACTCAACAACAGCTTAATTAAATATGTTTGACATTTGTTTGGATCTGCCATAATGATTGCTCCTTTTCATTATTACTCCTACATCTCTTGCACTTGCTGATATCTCAGTGTAGTTTCTAGCTCCCTACTCTTCTTTCAACTAGTGCCAAAACTTTTACCTCACAGCCCTGTCCTTCATGTGGTTTAAAGAAGGCTTCTAGCTCTTTATTCTCCCCACTCCTGTCGTAAGCCAGTGTAATATGGAGTGGAGGTTCTTCATCCAGATCTAGGGACCACCATTGAGGGGTCACTATGGAGTAACATTGCCTTAAGGGAGCTCAGGGGGTCACTACTATGTCTCTATCACCACATTCTATTTTTAATTGGAAAGCACCAAGCAAATCTCTAGCCAATAACTTGCAATCTAATCCGGTGGTTATCACAAATCTGTGTTTGATGGCCTTTCTTCCATATACTACTTCAACCGGCTCAGAGATGGGATACTGGCAGACTTGTCCTTGAAAACCGGACACGTTCTGAACATCAGGGAGATTGTAACAAATGGGTTATTTTGGGAAAAAGATATTTGCCCTCTTGGTTCTTGGTTTTCCTGCCAGTTGCAGGAAGATTGTTCCCGATGTTAGGAAAGTCCAGGACAAGGGGTCACAGCTTAAGAATAAGGGGGAAATCCTTTAAAACCGAGATGAGAAGAACTTTTTTCACACAGAGAGTGGTGAATCTCTGGAACTCTCTGCCACAGAGGGTAGTTGAGGCCAGTTCATTGGCTATATTTAAGAGGGAGTTAGATGTGGCCCTTGTGGCTAAGGGGATCAGGGGGTATGGAGAGAAGGCAGGTATGGGATACTGAGTTGGATGATCAGCCATGATCATATTGAATGGCGGTGCAGGCTCGAAGGGCCAAATGGCCTACTCCTGCACCTTAATTTCTATGTTTCTATGTTTCCCTCTTTGCTCTCGTTGCAATTATCTCGTTGATATCTGGGATCTCTCCACTCCCTCTGATCTTGAAAATTTCTTCTGTGACCCCCTCTTTTCGTTCCTTTCTTCTAGTTGGGCACTCCCTACTCCAGTGACCCAGTCCCCCACACGTATAACACTAGCCTAATCCTGATGTTCGATGTCTTCTCAAACTTGGCATTCAGCCACATTAGTGAAAAGACAATTCAGTCATTGTGCTTCCATGGGGTATAGACTTTTATTGTGCGGGGATTATTTACACCCACTGCACTGACCGAGTCAAAGGAAGGATTAGGCATTTCCCTGACGGGGAACTACCTATGAGTTATCTGTTTTGTGTTTATACTTTCTGCCATATCGGGATCTATCTCGGTTTCTACAATTATTGCCTCACTCCCAGATGTATCTTCCTCTTCCCAAGGGGGTTCACGGTACCTTCTAAATGACTCCCTTTCCTCTCTCGCTACTCGTCCAACTCGTCTAGGTTTAGGCTTGCAAGAATACTCTGGTTGCTGTAGCCTTCCCCTCTATTCCATGTCCGTAATTACTTGAATTGTCTATTTTGTTTTGCTTCTGGTACTGTGAATTACCGGACAGCCTATTGTCAATGGAGCGGTCGGGGTTAAAGAATCTTGTGCTGCAGAATCTGATTGTCTACTCCGTTCACAACCTACACAATGTGTATCTGAAATGCGTGGAACGCAAGAGGAATAAGGTGGTGGCTGTGAATTTCTAATTTTAACACTTTCCCAATCTTCTAAGTACTCATCGTCGTCCCCCTCAAAACTAACGCCAACCATCGGGTCCTCAAACTCAAGACCTACCAGTGCCAGTTTCCCTTGGAAGATTTCCTTCTCCCTTGCTCTCTAATACACCCATCCCCCTCTTTCAAGATGCCTGGAGTTTGGTACATTTCAGTATCCTCCAATTCTATTCCACACTTCAGAGTTGCTTCCTTCCAACTTGCCATTCTCGCAGCCTCTCTACTAGCTTTTCGCACTTCATCAGATTTTCCACAATCCAATTAACTCCTCCGCTATGTTGTACTACACTACCAAATATTGTATTGCTCTATATACTTTATTCCCTTCAATGTTCTAACGTCCCCCTTTGGTTTATTCAATACCCCCGAAAAATCTTTCAATCATTCAGCTTTTTGTGGAAATTCACTGCATATTAATTGAAGTGGATATTCGAGATCTTCAGTCCTATCCCTTTCCACACTATTTCCCATATTTGCAGACAATGGAAACACACCCCTAAACCACTCACACCTCCTTAATGATTCACACTTCCCTCCGAATCTCGGAGGCTATCAACTCGCTCCCAACCAATGGCCAAAAGTTCTGGAGCGCGTCAGCAGTTTTGCACTTCTCACACATTCGCACAATCAATCCTTTCAATCCCAAATCCAAATTCCTCTACAGTCTCCCACAAATCCACACAATCTCAACTACCACAATTTTAACAATCCTCAATCAGCAAAAAGTTAAGGTGCTCCAGTGAACAACCAAATACAGTCAAAGATAATCCAACAAGATTCTGCAGCCAGTCTCTCTCTCCTGGAGCAACCCTAATCTAAACACATGCAAATGAGCTCCAAACACGCAAGCAAAATTGTACACAGACAAAAGAATATACCACCTACTACTATCATACAAAACTACACTCCAATATAAAATACAAGCATTTGTCTAATATCACATCCGTTAACTGTACAGTTCCAAAAGCAAATCACAATATATGTCAATCCCAAATTGTGCTGTTTTCAGTCAGTGGAACCCCTCCCTCAGATACAGGGGATGTTCCCAACAAAGTACTCTTTCGTTGAGCAGTACTTTCTTATCAAGTTACCACTTTCTCTCAGGTACTCTTTCCTCTCACTAAATGCTTAGACTTAATGGTACAGTTCCCATCAAGATCAACTACTCTTAAAAGGCAGGAACGCCCTGAGTGCTTGCTAGACTAGTGTTCTACGATCTCGTTGGGAACCCCAACCCAAGTTCGCCAATGATCGATCCGCTCCGACTAGCAAAATGTGAAAACCGATGTGAAAACCGCACCATGGCGCCGATTTCTCCCCTCGCAATCGGGAACAGCTCAACACATCGATCTCAAACTTGTGTCTGGGTGGTCTGTTGAGATCCTGGATGAGGACCCAATGGAGTTATGCTCCTAATGCTTACCCCCCCTAGTCTAGTTCAGTAAAACACTGTCAAGCACTGGACTACTAAAATTTATTTTTTGAACGAACAATGAATCCCCTAATCAATACCTAACCACTGCAGGATCGATCCTTGTCTCTGCTCGTCCAAGCCCTTCAGCCTCGAGCCAGCTGACACCTTCCCAAGCGCTCCTCCAGAAGATCGATGACGAACCTCGTGGGGGTTATTTTTTATAGGTAATCTGGGGGCAGAACAACATGGAGGTGGTACCTCTACGAACCAATCACAGATATCGATTACATTAAAGTGTTATTGACAGTTCCCCAACCCAATTACAAAACATCCCATTACAATGTTTTTACAGAAGCTTCTGGAAGGAAGTCAATCAATCATATAATGCAACATACATCTGGGAATATAAACAATTCATGAAGGCTTCATACTGCAGCCAATCATCAAACAGTAACATAAACACCTTGCAACATTATTAACAGTATTTACAATCCTTCTGCAGCCAGTCTATCATGTTAATGTTCTTGCAAAACCTTTGGGTTTCTCTGCAAAGTGCTCATACATTGTAACAATAGTGAGGACATCTGGATCTTTCCCCATCCTGCATATCAATCTAGGATTCAGACTAGCTGACACCAATTTGCAGCTCTCAGCTTTGCACAGAAATTGACCAAACAGGTTTTATAAATGCAATGATCCTTCATTTTATATATCTCTATTTTAGCCAATATTAACATGTGTGGACAGGGAGGTGTATGTGGGTGGGAGGGGGGGAGTGGGTGGGAGTGGTGTGGGAGGGGGGAAGAGGGATGTGGGAGGGGGGGGGATGTGTGGGGGGAGGGGTGTGTGTGGGGGGGTTGTGTGTGGGGGGGTGGGTGTGTGGACGGGAGGTTGTGGGGGGAGGAGTGTGGCTGGGGGGGAGGGGTGTTTGGGGCAGTGGGGGTTGTGGGTGCAGGGGCAGTTGAGGCAGGGGGGGGTGTGGGGATAGGGTAGTTGTGGGGGGGGGGACGGGGACGGGGGTTTTGGGGGGGGCGGGGGAGTTATGGGGGCAGGGATGTGGGGGGATGGGGGGGGAGTTGTGGGGATGGGGGGGATTGTGGGGGTGGGGCTTTGTAGGGCTGTGGATTTGTGGTGACCAGTTAACCATGGATGTAGTTGTGGGGGGGTGGGACATATTGTGGGCGTGGGGGGTGTTGTGGGCGCGGGTGGGGGTTGTGGGGGCAGAGGCGTTGTGGGGGGGGAGAGGGGTGTGTGGGTGGAAAAGACGGGAAGAGCTATGGGGGCGAGGGGGGACATCAGCGGGGGGGGGGGGGACGGGGAGGAGCCAGCGAAGTGCATCAGAGAGGTAGTGGCTGGAATTGGCGGTGCGATGGGGACTCACAGTGGGTGCTGGTCGCTGGTCGTTCTCCTCCGCCGGGATCAGATTCTCCGCTTTCCATTTGGTGACATCTCCGACCGGACTGGGCTGGTTCTCCGACTTTGGGCTGGGCTGGGCTGGGCTGGGTTTCCCACGCTGGGCTGGGCTGGGTCTCCGACGCTGGGTTGGTTTGGGTCTCCGTCGCTAGGCTGGGTCGGGTCTGCGACGCTCGACTGCTTGGGGCTGGGCTGCTTGGGGCTGGGCTGCTTGGGGCTGGGTCGCTTTGGGTCCCTCCGAAAATTGTGTCCGGTTGGAAACCTCTACCGCCTCAGCTCCAGTAAAGACGCGATAGTGCAGGAAGGGACGGACCGTCCCGGGGAGTGACAGGGGAAGAGACTAATCCGAGCGGCGCTGACTGGCAGGAGAAAAGATCGATCTGCGCACACGCTGTTTTTATGATTTTTAAACCTCGCTAACTTTTACAACATTCAACCGATCGGAACGAAACTTGGTGCACCCGCAGCACAGGAGAACGGCGAGTGAACTGGTGAAAAATCGTAGCGCTATCGCAAACCGTTTTTGCGCAAATAGAAAGACCGCCAAACCAGAAGATAACAAGATCAGTTTTAGTTACGCATGGATAGAAGAATGGAATAGATGTTCTTCAGTCCCCCATACATCTCCAGGGAAACACTTGATCTGATCTGCCTTTCCCTAACCAATGTTCCCCTTTTTCCTGACCAGGGCCTCAATTTCACTTGTCATCCAGGGGTTTTGACTTTTACATGCCTTGTCCTTCACTCTTACCGTACCTTGAACTCTCACTTCTAGACTTTGAAAAGGAACCCATTTTCTGGAAACCCCTTTGTCCGTAAACAATCAACCAGCTTTTATAAATTCCTCCCTAATACCATCAAAGTTGACCTTAGCCCAACTTAGAACTTGTGAACCAGCCCTGACCTTACCATAACTATTTTAAAGTTAATAGAACTGTGGTTGCTGGTCATAAATTTGAATTTGAATTTTGAATTTGAATTTCCTTTATTGTCATTCAGACCTTACGGTCTGAACGAAATTTCGTGCCTGCAGTCATACATACAATGATACAATAATAACAACAATAAACACAAATTAACTTCCACCACAGTGAGTCCTCCAAACACCTCCTCACTGTGGTGGAGGCAAAAATCTTAGGGTTGCAGTCTCTCCCTCTGCTCCCTCTGCGCTGAGGCGATTCCCCACCGGGCGATGGTATGAACAGTCCCGCAGCTCACCGAACCCTGCGAACGGGCCGGTTCAAACACTGCGGCCCGGGGTGGTCGAAGCCGCCACACCTCCAGTCCAGCACACGCAGCCGCCGGCCCGCGGCTGAACCCAGGACTCTGGACACCTCCGCCAGAACGTCGTCCCAGCCACCGGAGCACCGTCCCAGCCCCCGGACCAGATCGCCCTCACGTGAGTACCGTTCCACCCTCGGGCTGGGCCACTCCGACGGGAGTGCCGTTCCTCCCTCGGGCTGGGCCACTCCAGCGGGAGTGCCGTTCCTCCCTCGGGCTGGGCCACTCCAGCGGGAGTGCCGTTCCTCCCTCGGGCTGGGCCACTCCAGCGGGAGTGCCGTTCCTCCCTCGGGCTGGGCCACTCCAGCGGGAGTGCCGTTCCTCCCTCGGGCTGGGCCACTCCAGCGGGAGTGCCGTTCCTCCCTCGGGCTGGGCCACTCCGACGGGAGTGCCGTTCCTCCCTCGGGCTGGGCCACTCCGACGGGAGTGCCGTTCCTCCCTCGGGCTGGGCCACTCCAGCCCCTCACCATGCCGCTCTCACGGGAGCACCGTTCCATCCCGGGCTGGGCCGGGAGCGAGCCCAGGACGAGTCCTGTCAGCTGCCTCCAGAGTCCCGAGGTCGCCGGCTCCGCTAGGCCTCAGCGTAGACGGAGGCAAAGAAGGGGGATACGACAAAAAGGTCGTATTCCCCCGAAGGGAGTGACAGCAGCCCCCGTTTCACCCCCCACCCCCCTCCCCACATAAACACAGCCTAAAAACCAAAAACATAACTAGACAAAAACGAAAAAAAACAATACAAAAAAGTAAAAACCAACGGACTGCAGGCGAGCCGCTGCTGCCAGGGCAGCGCCGCCACTTCAAGCTCGCCCACTGACACTTCAATCTCTCTGCCCTGCCCAATTCTCCAAGAATAGGCCAAGCTTTTCCCTCTCCCTTGTAGTGCCTGCTTTACATTGCCTGAGGAAATTCTCTTGACCACAGATGCTAGATTCTACCCCATTGGCACGGTGGCATGGTGGTGCAGTGGTAGAGTTGCTGTCTTACAGCACCAGAGACCAAGGTTCAATCCAGACCACAGGTGCTGTCGGTAAGGAGTTTGTATATTCTCCCCGTGACCTGCATGGGTTTGCTCTGGTGCTCTGGTTTCCTCCCACACTCCAAAGATGTACAGGTTTGTAGGTTCATTGGCTTTGGTAAAATTGTGAATTGCCCTGGGTGTGTGTAGGATAGTGTTAGTGTGCGGGGATCACTGGTTGTCACAGACTTGGTGGGCCAAAGGGCCTCTTTCCACGCTGTATCTCCAAACTAAACTAAACTAAACCAAACTAAATCTAAGCCCTCGGCACTATGGCAGTTACAATCTATAGAGAGTAATGCCCCTGTCCCACTTAGGAAACCTGAACGGAAACCTCTGGAGACTTTGCGCCCCACGCAAGGTTTCCGTGCGGTTCCCGGAGGTTGCAGGTGGTTGCCGGAGGTTGCAGGTAGTGGAAGCAGGTAGGGAGACTGACAAAAACCTCCGGGAACCGCACGGAAACCTTGAGTGGGGCACAAAGTCTCCAGAGGTTTCCGCTCAGGTTTCCTAAGTGGGACAGGGACATAAGTTAAAATCCTTTCCAACTACACCTCTGTTAGTCTAGCAGCTGTCTGCAATCTCCTGGCATATTTGTTCCACTATTTCCCAACAAGTTGATCACGCCCTTTAATATTTTTCAGTTCCACCCATCTAGCTTCACTGGACGATACTTCAGCAATGTCATCTCGTACCACTGCTGCAATGTTCTCCTTAATCAATGAAGCAACTCTCCCTCCGCCGTTTCACCTGTAGCACCTGTGCCCTGGATTGAAACATTAAGCCTCCAGTCCTGTCCCTCTCTTAGCCAGGTTTCTGTAATGGCTGAAGTGTCCCAGTTAATGTTGGGCAATTGCATGGATTGAATCAGTCACCCATTTCAATGACATAAAAGTAGAAAGGAAAATCAAGCAGAAGATATAATGGGTTTGCTATCATCTCTTCAGATTACAGTCCACCGATAGATCATCACTTTTAATGTGTGGGTCACTATAAATGTGAAATATCATTCAATATTCATGTTTTATAGTCACCACACTAACTTGTGCTTTGGATGCTATGGCAATCCAGTGAAACACTTATTAACTGAATTAGGAAAAGGTTTCAAAATGTATAATTTGTATTGGAGTGTAAGTGTAATTATTTTAAGGAAAGGTTATAAAAAAAAAGCAAATAGTGATCTATTCACTTCAATCTCCTTCAGTTCTTTTTACCAGTTATCAATCAGTTGTGCAATGATCAAATTTTAATGAGAGGCTTGAAAAATTAACTATAAGATGATCTAAATTAAATTCAGCATTTGCTAGTGGGAATTGTGGGCTTTAATGCATGTCATAGTTTTACGAGGGCCATGTCAAAAGGAACTGAGAAAGAAAGTGGATTTATGTAACACCTTTCCCAACCCTGTGAGCACACTCCTCCCACCAATGTAATAATGATCAAATAATCCAGATTTAAGTGTTGTTGGAGGGGAAAAATGTCATCCAAGATGTCACCATTACTATTCCATTCTTGTCCAATTTAGGTTAGGGAGTCCACCTGAGAAGGCGTTTAGCCATCGATTTAATGTCCCTTTGAAAGGCGTTCCTCAACGCTGCACTTGCGTCTCAGCCTAGATTTCATGTTCAATTCTCTGGAGTAGGAGTTGAATGTAGAACACATTTATTCAGAGGTGAGAGTGGGATCCGCTGAGATATACCTGTCACCAGCATTTGAATCAATTGGCAGATCTCTCAATCAAGGTTAAGGAGTCAATGTGAGGATACCATCTCACCAACACCCTTACATCATTTCCATCTGCAGAATATTCTTCATTTCATCCACACTTCCCTCCCCACCTCTACTACTGAAAAATAAAATATATCTCCCCTCCTACCACCGTTAACCATGGATTACAGACCCAAAACATTGTTTTTTTACAATCTCTTTCCACAGATGCTGCCTGACCTGCTGCGTGTTTCCAGCAGTATTGTTTTTATTCCTCATTCAATGTCGGGGATTACAGCCTCATTACCCATGTAACAAGGTGCTGGGATCTTAATCGACGATGGTTTCATTTTATGGCAGAATATTCTCTTCCAAATCAGCCTCTTGATTACTGGCATTTGATGAAAATCTATTCTCTATAAATTAGCCATTGTGCTATGATTCATTACTGAGCTGATGCAATACACCGCACTTCTTGTATAATTACAAACACCAAGAAATACAATAACTAATAATAAGAGAGAGCCTTAAATGTCAATGAGAAGCCTGCTTGTTACTTGACTACAAAAAACTCCCCCTACAAAGTATATTCAAATTCATTCCAGGGTACCAAACAGATAACGTGTTTTCATCTGGAAGACTGATTTCATAATTTGCGTCCAGGCAGTATCACATTTTACAGTATCAATCCTCCCAAGGAATAATTACAGGTTATTCAGTGGATCACAGTACATATCTGGTCTTATCTAATGGAGCACGATGCAACACGAATCAAAATTATTGTGGGGGGCAGAGTTAACTTGTGTCGCTAGCGTTAAGCTTTTGCCTGAACACAGTACAGTCACCGGCTGTACTTATGAAAGCTTTTAGTTCTATTGGCACTGTGAGGTGAGAACTATAAGTGACCAATACTCTCGCACACATTTGGTGCTATCAAGCAAAAGTGAATTTCTTCCCCTATAATTATTTGGTTAATGATCAGTTAATTACCTGGTCATGAACACTTTGTCGTTCGTTCGTGGGAGCTTGCTGTGTACAAATTAGCTGCTTCTTTTCGCAGCATTATAAGAGTGATTCCAAGCATTTCATTGGCCATAAGCCCATTAATGTGGCATCTTGGGGTCATGAAAAGTGTCATTTGAATGCAAATCTTTTCTTAAATACTTTTACACATATGACAGAGTTCTGTTGAATGGGTTATTTGTATTCATGCGGCACTTTTCACTGGCATGTCACATTAATGGATACAATACCCAGTAAAATTCTTGTTCATCAGTTACAGGGGTGGCGGTGGAGGTAGATAGGCTTGTAGTATTTAGGAGACTTTAGGATAGGCACATTGATATGCAGGGAATGGAGCGATGTGGATCATTTGCAAGCAGAGGAGATTAGTTTAACTTGGCATCATGTTCAGCACGGACATTTTCAGCATATTCAGTACGGGTGTCAGAGAAGGCAAGAGAATGGGATAAGGAAAGAGTGATAGATCCACCATGGTTGAATGATAGGGTAGACTTGATTGGCCAAACGGCCTAATTCTGCTCCTATCACTAACGATCTTATGATCTTATGACATTGTGTGGGCTGAAGGGCCTGTTCTTTTTCTGTACTGCTCTATATTAATTGAAGAATGGTCCTGACCTGAAACATCATCTGTCCATTTCCTTTATAGCCGCTGCCTGACTGCTCAGTTCCTCCAGCAATTTTTTTTTTTACTCAAGATTACTGCAGTTTCACATGTGTATGAACTTCTTGTTGCTGTTTTTAGGAGCAGATGTTGCTTTCTGCGACATTTATTGAGGGGATAAATATTAACCGGGTCGCTGACAACTCCCAGCAACTTCTACAGATGCGCCATAGAAAGCTTTTGATCAAGATGCATCACAGCATGGTTTGGGAAATGCTCCATCCAAGACATTGCAGAGAGTTGTGGACGGGGCTCAGACCATCACACTAACCAACCTCCCTTCTATCGACTCCATCTGCACTTCATGCAGCCACGGCAAGGTCAGCAGCATAATTAAGGATGAGTCTCACCATGGTCATTCCCACTTCTCCCTTCTCCCATCAGGCAAGAGCTACAGAAGTGTGAACATTCATTTGTCCAGATTCAGGGACAATTACTTCCGAGGTGTTATCAGGCAACTGACCCACCCTATCAACAACTAGGTCCTGTGCTAGTGTCTACTATCCACCTCATTGGAGATACACAGACTATCCTTTGCCTCTCATGATTTTATAAACCTTCACAGGGTCATCCTCAGGTTCTTATGCTGGAGGGAAAGAATGGCTGTTTATCGTCCAAAGCAATAGGGCTGCTTAATGCAGATGTTTAATGTAGATTAATGCAGATGTGTGAGATGATGCATTTGGGAAATAAAACCATGACAGGATCTTCACAGTGATCGGAGGTTATGGGGAGTGTTGTAGAACAGAGAGATTGAGGTGTACAAATACGTAGTTCCCTGATGTCTGTGTTGAAAATGATGCCATCGAAGACCATCGCTTAGCTACTTGCACATAATCCATGTCCTTCCAATCCCCACATATCCATGATCTTACCAGATGATCTTAAAGAGATGGACAAAATCATGATGGAAATAGCCTTTTTCTCAGGGTAGGAAAATCAAGAACAAGAGGGCATAGGATTAAAGTGAAAGGAAAACAATTGAAAGGAACATGAGGGACAACATTTTCCACACAGAGGACGTCTGGGTATAAGGGTCGTGCAGCCAATGCAAGGAAAAATATAAAGCTCTTTTATTAGCTGAAATATCCTCAAACATAGTTTCCTAAAGGACGTGGAATATAATTTCTGCATCACATACTGTAGTCTGTGTGAATACGCTACAAAAATACAAGCGTTCTATCATGAAACATATGCTCCATATTGACAGCAGTCCAACACATTGCAGTGAGATTACTAATGCATGCTAAAGAGCAGGCAGGGAGAAAGAATATTCTATGACTGCATAGAATCCTGAATTTCAAAATAAAAAGCCATTACATTTCAATTACATTTGAGTTCTGGATGTAAGTAATTGGTTTCTCTGCATTGGAGGCTTTAGCTTAACTCACCTCTCAAAAAAACATAACCTGCATTTATGTAACACCTCTGACATGCAAGACATTCCCTGATGCTTCAAACGAACATTATCAAAACAAAATTCAACACTGAATCAGATGAGGTAAAGTTGGATGCAAGGTGAACTAAAACCTGCAGAGAAGATTAGGAGGGGAATTCCAGGGATTATCTACTTGGCAGCTAAAGCTATTACGATTGTTCAAGAGGCCAGACTTGGTGAAGCACGAGCATCTTGGAAGATTGCTGGAAAATGTTACGAGACAATGGAGGGATCTAAAAACAAGGATGGGAATTGTACTACTTCTCTCGGAGTCTGTGAAGGTCAGCAAGCAGAGAAGCGATTGTGGGTCATACTTTGTGTGAGTTAGGGCACAAGGTTTTGGATAAGCGCAAATTTACAGACGATGTTTGCCAATTGGTATGACAACAAAATCGTCAAGCCTGGAGATTACAAAGACCAAGACAAATTATTTTAACAGAGAAGCTGAGACAGGGTAGGGATATATCTTGTTATGGAGATGGACATCTAGAGTCACACACCTGTGCATGCTGTCAGAAACTAAAATTCAGACCAAATATGACACTATGTTTCCATACAAACGGATTCAGTTTGCCAACAGTTCTAACTGGTTAGCAATAGCTGATCAGATGGTCTAAATCTTGCTGATAAAGAAGGGCAAAAACACCTCATATATTGTTGAATATGAAGGCAGATGAACTAGTGAAAAGGGATGTTCCTGTAAGAAGGCACATGACCACGTGACATGATACAGCCAGAGGCAATGGATGCAATTCACCATTTTTATCCATCAGTATCCCTTGGTCATTTCAGAGCAGAGATTAATACAATGTTGATATCTATATTACTAAAAGTCTGACCTTAACCACTTCCTGTTGTTCTGTATATTGATTTTAGAAAAAACGCTGCCACTTACGGCTGTGATTTTTAACCATTTTACTCAGTCCCCCTCCACTGCTCAGGACAAAGAGGATTTTACCCATCGATGAAAATTAAAAGAGTTATTAGTGTTTAAAAAATGTTGAGATTCTCTCTCCTGAAGGTCACACCCCTTCCGGAGGGACTATAAAACACAGAGGTGTTGAGTGCCTCAGTCAGTCTCTGCAAGATGGGGGAGCGAGAGGGTCATGTCTCTCAGTCTGAGCTGTAAATAACACTGAACATTGAATGGTTTTACTGACCTGTCAGTGCCCTTAATGTGGCTTGAAAATATAGTTTGGAAATGTTAAAGCTGTGTTGCTTTTGGTTTGGAAATGCTAAAGCTGTGTTGCCTTTGGTTTGGAAATGCTAAAGCTGTGTTGCCTTTGGTTTGGAAATGCTAAAGCAGTGTTGCCTAATTAAAGTTGCCTTGCCTAATTAAAGTTGCCTTGCCTAATTAAAGTTGCCTTGCCTTTTATACAATTAAAAGTCTAATCTTGACCACTTCCTGTTTGCTCTTTATATTGATTTTAGAAAAAACACTACCACGTACAGCTGTGATTTTTGGCCATCTTACTCAGTCCCCTTCCGCTCATCAAGTGCCGAGGACTTTTCCCATCGATGAAAAATAAAAGAGTTATTAGTATTTAAAAAATGTTGAGACTCTTTCTCCTGTCAATCACACCATGAAGGCCACGCCCCTTCTGATGGGAGGGGGAGGGACTATAAAACCCAGAAGTGTGGGCGTGGCTTAGTCTCTGCAAGATGGAGGAGGGGGAGGTCACGACTCGCTGTCTTTAGTGGCCTTGTACCCTGCTTGAAATGGTATGAAACTGCACTTGAATATGGCAGGGCTGCCAACTCCCACGCTTTGAGCGTGAGACTCACGCCCTCAAACAAACTCTCACGCCCTCACGCTCATCAGAAATTTCTCACGCTCAGTGGCGAGCAATTTTGTGATCAACGAAAATTTCAAAACTCGGATAAACTGCATGGTCCGCGGGTGTTGGAGAGACGGGGCTGCGGGAGGGATGGGAGCAGAACCAGCGGCCGGAACAGATGCGGGGAGCCGGGACGGACGATTGTTTGCTGGGGCCAGCATATCGCTTGCTGCAGCTCTGGCCATGGAGCAGTCCTGGGCGTCGGAGGCGTCGGAAGCGTTCCGCCGCTGCCGCTGCTGCAAGAGTCTCTGTGCCGAAGGGACAGACTCACAAAGGGAGGTGGAGAGAGAGAGAGAGAGGGAAAGGAGACAGGGGAGACAGGGGGGAGAGAGAGAGGGTGGGGTGAGGGGAGAGAGAGGGGAGAGAAAGGGGGGAAGTGGATGGAGAGAGAGAAAAGGGAGAAGGGGGGAGAGAGGGGAGAGAGAGGTGGGTGAGAGGGAAGAAAGAGGGAAGAGAGAGAGTGGGTGGCGATGGAGGGTAGGAGAGAATGGGAGAGAGAAGGGGAAGAGAGAGGGGTGGTAAAAGAGAGAGGGGGAAGAGGGGGAAAGAGAGAAGAGGGGGGGGGAAAGAGAGATGGGAGGCAAAGAAAAAAGAGATAGACAGAGGAGAAAGAGAGGGGGGCGAGGGCAAGGGGAAGAGTGAGGATGGAGAAATGGGGGAGAGAGGAGGAGAGAGGGGGAAGAGAGAGAGAGAGAAGAGATGACAGAGAGAGAGAGAGAGAGAGAGAGAGAGGAGGGAGAGAGAGGAGGGAGAGGGAGAGGAGAGAGGGAGAGAGAGGGGGAGAGAGAGAGGGAGAGAGAGAGGAGAGAGAGGAGAGAGGGGGAGAGAGGAGAGAGAGAGGGAGAGGTCTAGAGAGAGACAGAGAGAGAGAGGGGAGAGAGAGAGAGGGAGAGAGGGGGAGAGAGAGAGAGAGAGGGAGAGGGGAGAGAGAGAGAGAGGAGAGAGGGGGTGGGAGAGAGAGGGAGATGGGGGAGGAGGGGAGAGAGAGAGGGGGAGGGGAGAGAGAGAGGGGGGGAGAGAGAGAGAGGGGGGTTAAGAGGAGAGAGAGCGGCAGAAGAGAGAGGGGGGAGAGAGAGTCTCTGTGTCGAATTTGCCCAGGTGACCGGCATGGATCAGGCTGCGGCTCGGTGCATCCTGGAGGACAACCAGTGGCTGCTGGAAGTAAGTACCAAGCACTGGGTAGAAACGGTGGAAGGTAGTGGACTTCAAATGGGGGTGGTTGGTGAAAGCATCCTACTTGCCTGCTAGATTTTCACTTACTGTAACTGCAGGAAAAATGATCCCGATGTTGGGAGCGTTCAGAACCATGGGTCACAGTTTAAGAATAAAGGGGGGGGGGGGGCAGTTAGGACTGAGATGAGGACAAACTTTCTTCACGTAGAGAGTTGTTAATGTGGAATTCTCTGCCACAGAAGGCAGTGCAGGCCAATTCACTGGATGTTTTCAAGAGAGAGTTACATTTAGTTCTTGGGGGTTACGACGTCAAGGGATTTGGGGAAAAAACAGGAAAGAGGTACTGATTTTAGATGAATAGTCATGATCATATTGAATGGTAGTGCTGGCTCGAAGGGCTGAATGGCCTATTCCTGCACTTATTTTCTATGTTTCTATGCTTGAGTTGGCAATAAAACTCGATCACTTGATTTTGAATCATTCATGCATGGTGGAGGTATAATGTAGTCATACAGTGATACAGTGTGAAAACAGGCCCTTCGGCGCAACTTGCCCACACCCGCCAACATGTCCCAGCTATGCCACCTGCTTTTGGTCCATACCTCCAAACCTGTCCTATCCATGTATCAGTCTAACTTGTTCTTAAATGTTGGGACGGTCCCTGCCTCAACTACCTCCTCTGGCAGCTTGTTCCATACACCCATCACCCTTTGTGTGGATAAAGTTACCCCTTACAAAGTTACGTCTTAAAAATACTTCATTCAAAAAAAATTGAAATCATACTTCTACAATGCACTAAAACATGATTTTAATACATCAAATTTCAAAAAGTTCCTACCCTTCTTCCACACCCTCTCCCCACTCGGTTGCTCCACTACCTCACCGGGTACCGCCAAGGCCAGTGATCAGTGAACGCACAGCCTCCCCCCTTTCGAAAATGCTCCAATCCAATTTAAAGCATATATATTGCATTCAAGTGTAAGTTATAAGACTCACTACAGTATGCACCATATTGCACAATTTCAAGCTGAAAAATGCAAATGTTCCGTACCAATGGGAGGGGGAACCCTCTGGAAACCAGTCATTTCAGCCCACAGCACCCATACTTGCGCTACAGAAAGGCCCCCCCCCCACCGGCCACCAATATTGGAATTTGTAGAGAGGTGGAATATTGCATTGGGGGACCAGCCCTCCCGTGTGATGCTGGGACCCAACGGGTCCCACTTAGTCTAGTATAGCTATAGAGGGGAATGGCGAGAATGGCTTTACATCTGGTATGACACTATGTAAGCTGGGAAGGACAAGGAAGTTGCCATGAAACTAAATAAGAAAGTTAATATGGTAGCAGGGACTAAATGAAGGTAAGAGGGTATTGAACATGGATGAAGGCATGAACAAAAGATGGGAACATTTGTTGGATGCAGAAGCATATGGAGGAAAGCAGTGAAGATGTTTCAGAGAGAAAGGGTTTTAATGGAAAGACGAGAAGATGGAGGAAGCGGAGAAACACATTGGAAGTGGAAGCAGCAGAGAGTGGTAGAAGTCAAGATGTGATTTGCTAGTTGCCTAGGCGCTGTGAGCAATGGGAGATGGCGTTTAAATGTAACTGTTCCCAAATCATGCTATGATGCACCCAGATCAAATTATTTCTATGGCGCATCTGGCACTGGCGCATCGGCAGACATTGGTGAGAGTTGCTGGGGACATGCTGAACTTTCTAAGCCTTTGAAGGAAGTGGAGCCATTGGTGTATTTTCTCGGCCAGTGCTTCAATATGGGTGGTCCAGGAAAAGTTGCTGGCGATATTTATTCAGAGGAATTTGAACTTTTCAGCCATCCCCACTTTGGCGCATTCAACGCAAATCAGAGTATGTGTACCACTTTGCTTCCTAATGTTCATCACTATCTCCTTTGTCTTGACGACATTGAGAGAAAAGTTGTTGTCTCGACAACAGGTCACGGGGCTCTCAATCGCCTTCCTGTCATCCGTCTCACCATTATTTTGATAGCCGGCCCACAACGGTGGTGTCATCTGCAAATCTGTAAATTGAATTGAGTAGAGCCCTTGACTCTACTCTACCATTCATTGGGATCATGGATGTCCCTGCATCTCCAGCCCATTTTTCTGCCAATTCTTGCATAGCGGAAACTCAATCATAGCCCAAAGAATACTCAAGCACTTTACCTCCACAGCTTTGTGAGGTAGAGAATTGCAAATGCTTACCACCCACTACATAAAGAAACAATCTCACTCAAGTCCCATGTGTCTAACACCTCACACTGAGTTAAGGTCCTCCTCCTGAACCAGGGAAAGCAACTGCTCAGTAGCTAACTGCCAACGCCTCTTCCACACAAATCAATGGTATCACTTCTCGTTCTTATATACTCTTGAAAATAAAGGCAAATATTATTCCATTCTCTTAATTCAACCCTTTCAGCCGAAGAAACTCTGACTATTTTAGTCTTCACAATTATTGGGACCTGATATTTTCACAATAATTAAGAAATAAAGAATTTTAATAAATACACATTACAAGAGTGATTCGTACTCGAGCTCATAATGAGCAGGAAAACAATGTACATTGGTGTCTACTTAAGCATCAACATGCCCCAAGGATTGCAAGCACATTGAAATAAATATTAAGTGCAGTGCAGATATTCATCTTTATACCTGATATCATGCACGCTTCACTCAATTCAGTCAGTGGAGATATGCAACATACTAGGTTAAATCATATTAATGGTGCTTTGGATCCTATAACTATAAATAGACTTTTAATTCCCTTAATTTTATGGTATATAAAAATTGTAATATAAAATTGCTGTTTAAAACCATCAGGGCTTTTATTACATTTTATGAAATTGCCTCGCAAGAACTAAAATGCTTCCCAAGTCATTCCTCCAGCCACAGAAAGTATCTTGGCAGCTCTGTCATAAATGCTTTGTAGCTTAATCTGAAGTGTGATTCCCAATTTGAGACACCATTATTTCCTATTTAGAACACAGTGTTACAGGTTGTCAGCGAGCTAAGACTTTTTTTAGTTTAAACTCAAATAACCCTAAACTGGAACATTGTGACCCAAAGTTTTGGCTTCCTTCCTTCCGTTATTATTTTAACAAGATGGCCATGACACTCTACATTTCATATAGACAGGCACTACAATTTTTTTCATTGGCTTTTAATATCAGGCTCCAGTATTCTTGTTACATAAAGGAAGTGACAAATGCTGATTTATACCAAAGATAGACACTAAATGCTGAAATAACTCAGAGGGTCAGGCAGCATCACTGGAGAAAATGGGCAGGTGAAGCTTTGAATCGGAAGAAGGATCCTGGCATAAAACATCACCTGTCCATTTTCTCCAGAGATGCTGCCTGACCTGCTAGTTACTACAGCATTTTGTGCCTATCTATGTTCTTGTCTATCCCTATCTCTGTGCTCTCTTCCAAGCTTCAAGTTTCAAGTTCCAGGTTTACCGTTATTGTCACGTGCACCAATTGGTACAGTGAAATTTGGGTTGCCATACAGCCACACGAATAAAAAAAAGAACACAACACACGATAGAATTTAACATAGACATCCCCACATAGCAGAATCAACGTTTCCCACTGTGAGGGAAGGCAATAAAGTTCAGCCATCTTCCTCTTTGTTCACCCGTGGTCGAGGGCCCCGATGTTCAGGCCCTCTCGCCGGGATGATCGAAACTCCGACGTCGGAAAGGAGAACACTCTCAGCGGTTTGGAGTTCCGAATTGGCCACTTCCTACCAGAGACCGCGGCTCCCGTAGTCCACAGGCCGTGCTGGGCGGAGATTCACACTGGCGCCCGCGGCATAGGGGTCACCAGGACTCCGCGATGTTGTTCAGCGCCGCCCGCAGCTGGAAGCTCCGCACCACAGTTCCACGATGTTGAAACAGCAGGCCCGACACTCCGGAGCTTCAACAAGCGATCCCCAGTAACTTGGCATCTCCCGCTTTGCTCCGCGGTGTTAATTCAGTACTGCGCCGCTGCTGAAGCTTGGTCCGGTCTCTGGCAGGAAAGGCCGCACCAATCCAGCTGTGTTAGGCCGCAAGGTAATGGGGCGACAATGTGACTGTTTACCCTCGTTGGAGCTGTCAATCAAAACAACGTACCTCGGTGACTGCCAATCACACCCCCCACGGACACTTATTATTTATTTTTTTAATTCAAAATCGTTTGCTATGCGCTCTTCAAAGGAGATGCTAAATCCTCGCCAAGACAATAAAAAAGACTAAGAAAACGGTTTCCTCCCCTTTACCCTGCCCCCCTCCCCCACATAAAAAGACTAAGAAACCTGCAAAACATTCTTTTAAACAAACTAAATATAAGAAAAAGATGAAAAAAAGACAGACTGTAGGCAGAGGCTAGCATGGAAACAGGCCCTTCAACCTACCGAGTCCATGCCACCCATCGATCACTGGTTCGCACTAGTTATAATTTACTAGTTGCAATTTACAGAGGCCAATTAACCTACACACCCATACACTCTGGGATGTTGGAGGAAACCGGAACGCCCGGACAAAACCCATGCGGTCACAGGGAGAACATGTAGACTCCACATAGACAGCATCCGAGGACAGGATCTACCAGCTGCATCACTGTGCTGCCCATCTGAATTAAATTCCATTATCCATTCCTCAGCCCACTTTGAGTTTGGTTTATTGTCATGTGTACCGAGGTACAATGAAAAGCTTTTGTTGCATGCTAACCAGTCAGCGGAAAGACAATACGTGATTACAATCGAGCCATTCACAGTATGCAGACACATGATAAAGGGAATAACCTAAACAACATTTAGTGATAGATAATCTAGTAAAGTCTGATCTAAGATAATCCGAGGATCTCCAATGAGGTAGATAGTAGTTCAGGCCTACTCTCTAGCTGTGGTAGGATGGTTCAGTTGCCTGATGACAGCTGGGAAGATGCAGAGTTGAAGCGGAAGAGGCAGTTGACTAAGATCCTGCCACTATGTTTAGGATATTCTTCAGAACTAAGCTTTTGGTCACCAGTCGTAATAATTAAACACTCAGACGTAACTGGAAACCACATCAGAAGAATTCCACCAGCCTCCTCAGCACCCTCCCGGTGTCTTCCACCGGGCCCTCCTGCCGTGAAGGCTTGGACCATCGGCGTCGTGGTGAACATCCATCAGCGGCCTGGAAAAAACAAGAAAAAAGTTCAGGGCAAACTTCTGTACCCACTCCCTCTCCAAAACCTCAATATTCTACCTACAAAGTGACAACCAGCATTTCACACACTGAAATTGACTGGTCTAAATTAAGGTCAATGCAAGCTTTGTGTAACTTCGCAATGAAGAGACTGCAAATCCTGGAATCCGAATCAGCAAAGTATCTACTAGAGGAACTCAACAAGTCAGACAGCATTTGTGGAGGGCAACGGACAGTCTACGTTCCGGGTCAGGCTCTTTCATTGTCAGAAAGTGGTGGGCGTGTGGTAAAGGGGAGAGGGGACGGGGTGGGGAAGGGGTGCAGGAGGGGGGCAAGATCTGGCAAACAACAGGTAGACTCAGGCGAGAACAGGTTGCAAACCAGCCCGTTCGCGGGGCACAGTTGAGCCGCGGGACTGATTTACTTACCATCACCCGGCGGGGTCACAACAACGGAAGCCTGGATCGCCTCAGCGCAGAGGGAGAACAAGGAGGGAAGAGACAGAGACTTTAAGACTTTTGCCTCCATCACAGTGAGGAGGTGCCTGGTGAACTCACTGTGGTGGATGTGACATTTGTGTTCATTCTGTGTTTTTGTTATTTATTATTATATGTATGACTGCAGGCACGAATTTTCGTTCAGACCGAAATGTCTGAATGACAATAAAGGAATTCAAATTTGAATTCAAATGGATTCAGATGGGACAGCAAAGGTTGAACTTAGCTAAAGAGGTGATGTTGAGGCAACAAAGGGCTGCAGGTGATGGAATCTGAGAGGAAAGAAAGGGTGAAGCATGGGATCAAACAAGGGAGGGAAGTTGGGCAGATGGGGACAGTGGAGGGAGGGGACCCAGGGGGAAGAGCGTGTTGGGGATGGATGGATGGAATTGGTGGGGGTGGGGAGAGAAACTGGGTGATAGGGGACTGGGAGTTGTGTAGAAAAGAAGGGCATGTTCGAGAGGACCAGGTAAATCAGAGGATAGAGGAGGATAGACACAAAAAGCTGGAGTAACTCAGCGGTACAGGCAGCATCTCTGGAGAGAAGGAATGGGTGACGTTTCGGGTTCTTACTGAAGAGGGGTCCCGAGCAGGTTGCTCAAAAACCCTGATGTAACCTCTCCAATTTTCAAGATTTGAATAGATGAATGCCTTATTAACCAGAGTCTTATATATTTTAAATTCTATCAACAGGCCACTTTCCTCCCCCACTCCAATCAAATTTTTATTTTCAAACCAATTTGTGACATCATTAATTATATTACAATAATGTAATACCTCACACCTAACTATATTGAAATTAATTTGCCAATCCTAACTCCTTTCACCAGGTTTCCTAGCATCTCCTTCGGATTTGTTGCAATTCTCCTTACTATTAATGATTCTCAGCAACACAACAACACCTCCATCCACCTCTGCCCACAGCCCCACCATACGCACGGCCTGCACAATTGTTTCTTCATTTCCAAATTTACATTAATAATAGAATTTGTGAATAGCAGTGTCTCCAGGACTGCCCCTTAGGATGATAGAGCTGTACAGCAAGAAAACAGACCCTTCAGCCCAACGTGTTCATGCCAATTTTAATTTAAAGTATCCTCTACTTACACTCCCCTCCCCTGCCCCTCTCCCCTTCATCAGTCACTGAAAGTTGGCTTACAGGTACAGCAGGCAGTGAAGAAAGCCAATGGCATGTTGGCCTTCATAACAAGAGGAGTTGAGTATAGGAGCAAAGAAGTCCTTCCTTCTGCAGTTTTGGTCTCCAAATTTGAGGAAGGACGTTCTTGCTATTGAGGGAGTGTAGCGTAGGTTCACAAGGTTCATTCCCGGGATGGCGGGACTGTCATATGCTGAGAGAATGGAATGGCTGGACTTGTGTACTCTGGAATTTAGAAGGATGAGCGGATGTTATTGAAACATATAAGATTATTAAGGGTTTGGACATGCTAGAGGCAGGAAACATGTCCCCGATGTTGGGGGAGTCCAGAACCAGGGGCTAAATTTTAAGAATAAGGGGTAAGCCATTTAGAACGGAGATGAGGAAATACTTTTTCACACAGAGAGTTGCGAGTCTGTGGAATTCTCTGCCTCAGAGGCCAGTTCCCTGGATACTTTCAAGAGAGAGCTAGATCGGGCTCTTGAAGATAGCAGAGTCAGGGGATATGTGGAGAAGGCAGGAACGGGGTACTGATTGTGGATGATCAGCCATGATCACATTGAATGCCGGTGCTGGTTTGAAGGGCTGAATGGCCTACTCCTGCACCTATTGTCTATTGTCCTCATCCTCCACCCTAGTCGTTTTACCAGTTCCATAGATCTCCACATTATTTCCCTCTTGAGTTCACACCATTCCTCGCCAACAGTGGGTCCATAGAAACATAGAAAATAGGTGCAGGAGGAGGCCATTCGTCCCTTCGAGCCAGCACCACCATTCATTGTGATCATGGCTGATCATCCCCTATCAATAACCCGTGCCTGCCTTCTCCCCATATCTCTTGACTCCACTAGCCCTTAGAGCTTTATCTAACTCTCTCTTAAATACATCCAGTGACTTGGCCTCCACTGCCCTCTGTGGCAGGGAATTCCATAAATTCACAACTCTCTGGATGAAAAAGTTTTTTTTCACCTCGGTCTTAAATGACCTCCCCTTTATTCTAAGACTGTGGCCCCTGGTTCTGGACTCGCCCAAATTTGTGAACATTGTTCCTGCATCTAGCTTGTCCAGTCCTTTTATAATTTTATATGTTTCTATAAGATCCCCCTCATCCTTCTAAACTCCAGTGAATACAAGCCTAGTCTTTTCAATCTTTCCTCATATGACAGTCCCGCCATCCCAGGGATCAATCTCGTGAACCTACGCTGCACTGCCTCAATCACAAGGATGTCCTTCCTCAAATTAGGAGACCAAAACTGTACACAATACTCCAGATGTGGTCTCACCAAAGCCTATACAACTGCAGAAGAACCTCTTTACTCCTATATTGAAATCCTCTTGTTATGAAAGCCAACATTACATTAGCTTTCTTCACTGCCTGCTGTACCTGTAAGCCAACTTTCAGTGACCGGTGTACAAGGACACCCAGGTCTCGCTGCATCTCCCCCTTACCTAACCTAACCCCATTGAGATAATAATCTGCCCCCTTCTTTTTGCCTGTTTTGTTTCCTTCTGTTGTCCTATGAAAGTTTCCCAATCCTCTGGCTTCCGGCTACTCTTTGCAGTGTTATACATCTTTTCTTTTAGTTTTATTCTATCCCTAACTTCTCTTGTCAGCCACGGTTGCCTCCTACTCCCCTTAGAATCTTTCTTCCTTTTTGGAATGAAATGATCCTGCGTCTTCCGGATGATGCCCAGAAATTCCTGCCATTGCTGTTCCACCGTCATTCCTGCTAGGGTCTCTTTCCAGTCTACCTTGGCCAGCTCCCCTCTCATGCCTTCATAGTCCCCTTTGTTCAACTGCATCACTGACACTTCCGATTTAAACTTCTCCTTCTCAAATTGCAGATTAAAACAGATCATATTATGATCACTACCTCCAAGCAGTTCCTTTACCTCGAGTTCTCTTATCATTTCTGGTTCTTTGGACAACACTAAATCCAGAATTGCCTTTTCTCTGGTCGGCTCCATTACAAGCTGCTCTAAGAATCCATCTCAGAGGCATTCTACAAACTCTCTTTCTTGGGGTCCTGAACCAACCTGATTTTCCCAGTCTTCCTGCATATTGAAATCCCCCATCACCATAGTGGCATTACCTTTGTTACATGCCAGCTTTAACTCCTGCTGCAACTTACACCCTACATCCGGGCTACTATTTGGGAGTCTGTAGATAAAACCAATTAGTGTCTCCATGCCTTTACAATTCCTCAACTCAATCCACAGTGACTCTACCTTGTCAGTCCCTATGTCTTCCCTCGCAAGGGACTGAATTCCATCGCTCACCAGCAGAGCTAGCCCCCCCCCCCCCCCCCCCCCCCCCCCCCCCCCCCCCCCCCCACCTCGGCCTTGTATCTCCCTGTTCCTGCACTCGCCAGCTCGAGGAACTAGAAGCAAACCGGAGATAACAAACCGGAGATAACAGGACCTGGACGTCCTGCTTTTCAAAATTTTGCAAAAACACCCGGGGACGTTTGCATTCCATGCTTCCCTCCCTTTCTTACCGTCATCCACCTTCTCTCTTCCAGTACCTTAGGTGTAACAATCTTACTGTAGGACTTGTCAAGGAACTACTCAGTTTCTCGGACGAACCCGAGGTCATCCACTTGCTTCTCCAGTTCCCCAACACGGTCCTTCAGGAGCTGTACCTGGATGCACTTCTCATGTTTGTAGCAGCCAGAGGCACCAGCGGTATCCTTGACCTCCCACATACTGCAAGCCTCACACTGAATCAGCTTGCGTGACATCTCCTTCTATCGTCTCTCCCTCGCCAGCGTTTTGTGTGGCCTCCTCTCCTCAGCCTCCTCGCCGAAGTCTCTCGAGCCAAAGACTCGCACTTTTCTCACAGGGCACTTCCCTCACAAGGCCGCTCCCTAAGAGCCGTCCTGCTTATATTGACTGATAAATTGCCTAATTTACCAATTTACAAACCAAATTTCTCAGTTTTAAATTGTTTCCCCCTCTCTGACTCACTTCAAACCCTCCTCCCACTCGGGCTAGAGCCAATCAGTGCTTTCTCCTGCTTCTCTTTGTTGCTGTTGCTTCAAAATCCACGTGAGCTCTGAGTTAAGTCTGCCTGTGCTTTGCCTCTCATTTTCAAGTCCACCAGGGCACCACCCTGCCTGAGGTCATTTGTGGCTGGCCCTGATTCGTATTAGTTTTCTCTTGCCCCCAGTTCTTCATCCCACCCCTACTTTCAGTCTGAAGAAGGGTTCTGACCCAAAACATCATCCATTATTTTTCTCCAGAGTTGCAGCCTGAGTTACTCCAGCACTTTGTGTCTATATTTGGTATAAACCAGCATCTTGTAGTTCCTTGTTTCTTGCATTTAGCCCAAATTACTCTAAACCCCTAATATCCCTGAGTCTGTCCAAATGTCTTTTAGAGCCTTATGACTTTCTACCATCTGACTAGTTTTTTGTATTTTCTCCTTCAGTAGTAAATCTATCATGTTTCCACATTACACCCCTGGACATCTGATCTATAGATACCTTATGCTATCTCCCTTCTTAGATATAGACATTTCATTCTCCAAACACTGTCTATGAATAATTCTCCTGCATTATTAGCTTTAATTTGCCTACTCTTTAAATAGCTAATAACTTGAGTAGAACATAACAAAGGTGTTTTAATCATAGAACACGTCCTACCCTCTTTAAGTTTAACAAAGATACTACTGTACACTGAGATACGGTCATATCCAACATTAAACCAAGACCCTGGACTATAAAAGATGCCATAATATTACTAAAAGTAGACAAGTATATTCTCACCAGTACCCTGCAATAACATGGAAATAACTCATCTGGCCCATTATCACAATAGAGTGAATTCTCGTTTTAATGGACCTCTTTATAACGGATTTAGGATACAGTGGATAGACCAGTGGGCCGAAGGGCCTGTTTCAACACTGTATCTCTAAACTAAACTTAGTAATAGCCCCCCCCCCTCGGTCATGACTGACCATGGATGATGCATCCTAGTTTGCAGGTGATGCAAGCCTGGGCGATGTCATATGAAGGACAGGCTGTTGCCCATGCAGCATGTCACCTCTCTCCACGTCGCTGATCAATCGAAGGGAACAGCAGGGCCGTTACAGTTTGGCACCAGCGCCGTCGCAGGAGCTGCCAGAGACGATGTGCCTTAGGGGCTCCGACTCTGGATTTTATTGAGGTTTACTCCAGGAGCCTTTTCCATGACTGGATATGGCCACAAGGCAGTGGAGGTTTTAAATCTGAGTTTTCCCTCTCCTAGATGGACTGCCTTCCCAGACTGACCAGCCCCATCTGCCCGCGACTCGTGGGGGCGGGAGCGTCTACCTTCCCGTGCAGGTCTATAGCGCCTGCCCACTAAACTAAACTAAACTAAACTAAAACTAGATGCCTTGAGTTGGCCTAAAATTGTGAATTAACACCACAGAAATGCGAGTGTCTATTTTGAAGCTTAAACTGGAGAAGAACTATCATATTCTGCGACATCTCAAGTAGCAGGATCAAAAATATTGGAGTAATCAGAAAATGGCAGCATTTTTTTCCCATTCCACAGGACAAATTTCTTCCTCCTTCACACATGTTCCTAGGTCTTTATTGACAGATATGGTAGCACATTGGATCCCATCACCTCTGCAACTGGAAGATTGCCATTGAATCGAGCCCAGGCTGATATAGTAAGTCTGTAAATGGTCCCGTGTGAAATCAGATAACTTCAGGTGAAATTGGACACAGTCCATTAAAGCCAAGACTGGGAGCGGTAGTGTGACAAGCCACAATAATTACTGATCCAGAAACAGGAACTGTCACACTGGTGTAATCGGTGCTTCTCTTATGAGTTTGGGGATTAAGGTACAAGCAGGAAAAATGACATTTATCCGCACTAATGTAGCAGAAGTCCCCAAGGTCCACCTGTACAAAACTGCAAACACTGAACGGTGTGACTCTTTATCCACTTTTGTCAATCTGTGCACAACCAGGGAAGCTGTCAGAGGAAGCTTGTCCTTCCATCAGCTTGAACTAGTTTCAAAATCTGGTCCTGAAGATGAGGCAAAACAGACAGCTCTTTGCATTAGATAGATACAAAATGCTGGAGTAACTCAGCGGGTCAGGCAGCATCTCCGGAGATAAGGAATAGGTGACATTTCGGGTTGGAACCCTTCTTCAGGCTTTTTCTCCATTCCTATTACATTACCTATTCCTTTTCTCCAGAGATGCTGTCTGACCCGCTGAGTTACTCCAGCTTTTTGTGTCTATCTTTGGTATAAACCAGCATCTGCAATTCCTTCCTACACAGCTCTTTGCATTATATCTAACCTATCTGTATCCAGCGTGATATGTTTTTTACACTCGGATACAGTGGGCTAACAGTTGTTTCTGTTACAGCAGCCAGAGGTTTGGGCCGTTGATCCCAAGACACAAGTTCAAATTCCACCAAGGCAACTAGAAAATATATATTCAACAATTAAATAAATGTAGAATTGAACCTACTCTCTGTAATGATGGTGGGGAAACCACTCGATATCATAAAAAAACCTTTTGGAAGAAAATTGATAGTCATAGCTAGTCTGCCTTTATGCGACTCCAGACTCATGGTTAACTCTTAACTATTTTCTCAGTTCAGGAGCAATTAGTAATAGACAATAAATTGTGATTCTGCTAACGACATCCACATGCTAAACCAGGCATTTCACACCATATCCCCCAGAATCCCATCAAAGAAGACATGGACGAACCTCTCACTATGACAGAGGTTCAAGATGCCATCAAGAGCCTTTAGGACAACAAGGCCACCAGTCCAGATGGGATCCCAGCTGAGGAATTTCTTAAAGGAAGGTGGACCGGAGCTGCTGTATCACATCCAAGCCCTACTCCTCAAGGTCTGGGAAAAAGAAGAACTTCCCTCAGAACTCAGGCATGCTCTAATAGCGACCATTTTCAAGAATTGGGACAAGGCTGAATGTGGAAACTACAGGGGCATCTCGCTCCTGATAACAACAGGCAAAGTCCTTGCTCGTGTCCTTGCAAACTGACTTCTACCACTGTCTGCGGTGGTACTCCCAGAATCACAGTGTGGCTTCCGCCCATCCAGAGGTACAGCAGCCATGATATTCACAGCACGCCAACTCCAGGAAAAATGCCGTGAACAAAGGCAGCCTTTGTACATGGTTTTCATAGACCTGACAAAGGCTTTTGACTCGGTAGACCGCCAAGCTCTTTGGAGCATACTATCAAGGTACAGTTGCCATGACAAGTACATCAGACTATTGAGGCTTCTACATGATGACATGTCGGTCACAGTGCTCAGCAACTGCGGCTCTGAGTCCGAGCCCTTCACTGTGGAAACGGGGGTCAAACAGGGATGCATCATCGCACCCACCCTGTTTGTTGTCTTCCTTGCTGCCATACTTCACCTCATTGGTGAAGAGCTGCCACAGAGGATCCCAATCCTCTACAGAACTGACAGTGGGCTCTTCAACTTTAATAGGTTGAAGGCCAAGAGCAAAGTCAGTAACACCGCCATCATGGAGCTTCAGTACGTGGATGACTCCGCCATTGCAGAACACTCCACAGAAGACCTCCAGGGCATCCTGAATGCCGTTGCCAAGGCATACATAGCCATGGGTCTAGCCTTAAACATCGAGATGACCCAGGTCCTACATCAACCTCCACCCAACCAGCTGTCTACCCAGCCCACTATAAAAGTGGACAACACCACTCTTGAAAACGTTGATCACTTCCCCAACCTTGGCAGCATTCTTTCCTCAAAAGCTGACATTGACTCTGAGGTCGACCATCGCCTGCGTTGTGCCAGCGAAGCCTCGATCAGACTCAGGAAAAGAGTCTTTGAAGACCGAGACCTAAAGGGTCAAACAAAACTGCTGGTCTACAGAGCCATTGTCCTCTCCACCCTGTTGTATGGAGCCGAGTCATGGACCACCTACAGCAGGGACCTGAGAGCCCTGGAACAATAACATCAAAGACCCTTGCGAAAGATTCTGAGCATCAGCTGGGAGGACAAACGCACCAACATCAGCGTTTTGGAGGAAGCCAACATGACCAGCATCACCACCACAATAATGCAGCACCAACTTGGATGGACTGGCCATGTCATCTGCATGTCCAACACACGTCCCCCTAAACAAATCCTGTACTCCCAACTGAAGGAAGGTCGGGGAGCCCCCGGTGGGCCAAAAAAAAGCTTCAAGGACAACATCAAGAACAGTTTGAAGAAATTCCACATCACATTGAGCAACTGGGAGCAAATTGCACTGGGCAGGTGCTCCTGGAGGAAATCCGTGCAGGAAGGAGCTGCACGTCGTGAAACAGAGCTACGATGTGTCGCAGAGACAAAGCGACAACACCACAAGGCATTCTTGCCATAGAGGGAGTACAGAGAAGGTTCGCCAGACTGATTCCTGGGATGGCAAGACTTTCATATGAAGAAAGACTTGATAGACTCGGCTTGTACTCGCTAGAATTTGGAAGATTGAGGGGGGATCTTATAGAAACTTACAAAATTCTTAAGGGGTTGGACAGGCTAGATGCAGGAAGATTATTCCCGATGTTGGGGAAGTCCAGAACAAGGGGTCATAGTTTAAGGATAAGGGGGAAGTCTTTTAGGACCGAGATGAGAAAAACATTTTTTCACACAGAGAGTGGTGAATCTGTAGAACTCTCTGCCACAGAAGGTAGTTGAGGCCAGTTCATTGGCTATATTTAAGAGGGAGTTAGATGTGGCCCTTGTGGCTAAAGGGATCAGGGGGTATGGAGAGAAGGCAGGTACAGGATACTGAGTTGGATGATCAGCCATGATCATATTGAATGGCGGTGCAGGCTCGAAGGGCCGAATGGCCTACTCCTGCATCTATTTTCTATGTTTCTATGGTTCTATACGGAGACAGAGAAGGGGGCCCAACAATTACCAACCACCACCAGTCTCCACTGCCCACGTTGCACCAAGGTGTGTGGATCACAGGTCGGCCTCTACAGAGGAGAGGACAGTCATACTTGTTTCGAGTGACAGCCGATGATGATGACGAATGATAAAATTGTTGGGTACATGTTTAAGGTGAGAAGGAGGAGCTTTAAATGAGATCTGAAGGGTAAATTCTTCCACAAAAGGAGTACATGGTATCTGGAATGAGCTGCCAGAAGAGGTGGTGAAGGCAGGAATAGTAACAACATTTAAGAAGCATCTTGACAAATACTTGAATGACCGGGGTCTTAAAGAATCTGGAATCAATGCAGGCAAGTGGTATTAGTATAGAGGTATGGTGGTCAGCAGAGACAGACACAGTGAGCTGAAGGGCTTGTTTCAATCTCGTACTAGTCTATAACATCCATTGAACGAATAAACTGAATAATTGAAGTAGAGGCCATCCTTGCAACATTGAAATCCAACACAATGAGTCGTCAATAGATGAAAGAAATTTTGAAGAAAGTGATTCAAGATGTTACATAAACACCGTGGATGTTGGAAATCTTGGAAAACAGAGAATGCCAGAAACGCTGTTTCTTTTTCAACAGATTAATAAACCATGATTTTTCTTCCTGGAATTCCACTTTGAAAAAAGTGCTGCTGTTCGTGTGATTGGATTGATGCTTCAACACATTCTTGTTTGTTCTTGACTCTTGTTGTTTTTACTCCCAACGTTGCCAAACCTTCCCTTGGATTGAAACTTGCCCGCAGACTGCAGCATCGTTTCTGGTGCCAATGAAAAGTCAGCGGCCGTAGCCTGCACTCTGCTCCACTCTGCACATCCCCTCAGGCCTGTTGACCGGTTCTGGTTTGCTTAACCTCATGTGAGTTATGGGTGTTGGGGACAACAGTCTTAACTGCTGAGTCAGTGTAAATTTCACTTTGTGGATATCCATGAATTAGGAAGGTTGGAAAAGTTAAACTTGTAGCAAATTAATTAGTATCATCAATGTTTGGATTGTGTTTTTTGCATCCACTCATAGGAACTTGTCGTTGTTGCCAAGGCCAGCATACATTGCCCATCCTAATTGCTATGAAACCTGGGCTTTTCCAAACACTGGTCAGAGACAATCCCACTCTAAGAGAATGGAGTCACATACAGGATGTTGAACAACCCATGTTCCAGGTATACGCTGGCCCTATCCCCAAACTCTACCTTCACTACATTGATGACTGCATTGAGGCTATCTCCTGCACCCATGCAGAACTCACGGATTTCATTAACTTCACTACTAATTTCCATCCTGCACTCAAATTCATTTGGACCATCTCCGCCACCTCCCTACCGTTTCTTGATCACGCCGTCTCCATCACTGGACTTTCGACTGACGTCTATTATAAACCTACTGATTCCCACAGCTATCTAGATTACACTTCTTCCTGCCATGTTTCCTGCATGGACTCTATCCCACTCCCAATTCCTCAGTCTACGCCACACCTGCACCCAAGATGAGGTGTGCCATACCAGGACATCTGAGTGGAACGGGGGTTCTAGGGGCCTCCTCGATATCCTGCAGCTCCGCTCTTGTTCCCCCTCTCCCCAGTCGCAACAGGGACAGAGTCCCCCTAATCCTCACCTTTCAATCCATCAGCCGACGCATAGAACCCATAATCTTCCAACATTTTTACCACCTCCAACGGGAACCACTAGCCACATCTTCCCATCTCCACCCCTTTCCGCATTGCACAGAGACTGTTCCCTTTGCAACTCGCCCTTCCCACCCAAACTGCCCCCTCCACAAGTACTTTGCCATGCAACTGCAGGAGATGCAACGCCAGTCCCTATACCTCCTCCCTCGACTCCGTTCAAGAACCCCAAAAGTGTTTTCAGGTGAGGCAGATGTTCACTTGCACCTCCTCCAACCTCATCTACTGTATCCGCTGTTCCAGGTATGGACTCTTATATATCGGCAATCGTTTTCACTGAACACCTCTGCTCAGTCCGCCTAAACCTACCTGATCTCTGTGTTTCTACACACTTTAACTCCCTCTCCCATTTTTCACACTGACCTTTCTGTTCTGAGCCTCCTCCATTGTCAGAGTGAGGCCCAGCACAAATTGGAAGTTCAGCACATCATATTTCACCGGGGCAGCTTACACCCCAGCGGTATGAATATTGACTTCTCTAACTTTAAGTAACCCTTGCTTCCCCTCTCTCTGCATCCCTCCCCCTTCCCAGGTCTACGACCAGTCTGATTGTCCCTCTGATTACATTTTATCTCTGATTGCTTTGTTGTCACCTTCTCCAAGCTAATAATGACCAATTCTACATTTTCCTTGAACTGCATCTCTTTTGATTTCTTACACTTCCTTACCTCTTTGACTCCCTCTCCCCTGACTCAGTCTGAAGAAGGGCTTCAACCCAAAACATCACCCATTCCTTCTATGCAGAGATGTTGCCTGTCCTGCTGAATTACACCACTATTTTGTGTCTGTCTGCCACACACAGGCCAGTCTGGTTAAGGATATAGGAACCCCTTCCTTCATGAACCAGATGTGTTTCTACACATACATTGGTGGTTTCTTATGAGAACAACAGAAGATCATGGAAACACTCAGTAACAAGGTAATGTCTGAAGATAGAGATTTAGTTTGTCAATGATTTTTCATTGTCTATTGCTGCTTTATGGTCACCATTAATAAAACAAGAATGGTATCCCAAATCTCTTCAATCAGCTCAATTCACAGCTGCTTTGATGAACTCAAATGTCCAAATTGCTAAAGCCCCCGGATTACCAGTTCAGGAATGTAATCAACGTACTTCTGTTCCCAATGTATAACAATTGAACATAAGTTATGGTCAACTTATTTGTTGTGCATTTCCCAGTGTAACCTTTCACACTTACATACGTGTGTATGTGTATAAATATCTCACAATATATAATATATATATATATATATATTATATATATTCCCCCATCGTGCATTGTATGTGTGTTTCACCGGATGATATATGTATTTCATTATGCGGTTGATTTGGGGATTTCCTTCTGCAGAAACATCAGGTTTTTTTCCATGAAAATTTGCTCTTATGACACCTCAGGGGGAAGGCTCCTCAGATGTTTTCTTGCACTCCATTGCAAATTAAATCACAAGCTGCACCATTACATGGTTGATTTGAGATCTTGCCATTTGTTTGCCTTTGGTAGTCGAGGAGTCAGTACGCCACAAGCATTCAGAAGTTGTTCATTATTTTTATCCGGCAACTACAACTGTTGGATTTGTGCAGCAACAGCAGCAGCAACGGGTAATTTCATATCAGAGAATGTGGTGAAATCATAAGGTCCTGCACATTTTTTTGTAATTTGATATAAAGCACTCAGGCATTAATTATTATCAAAAGCCAAAAGGGTACTTGTGCCTGGGTATAATGGATATGGGTTGTAAATGTTTTTGTCTTAGAATGCACTCTTGAGTTCCTGTTTACGGTGCAGCAGAATCGGGTACTCACCCTGCACTCGCTTAAATAGAAAACATCTGTAATTATGCATCTTTCATCAACAAAATCAGATGGTAAAAAGGTTCACACTCTAAATACCTCAGGAAGAAACAAGATTCGATTTTCTTCTTCTAGCAACATCATTACTCTCACCTCAGAATGAAAAATAAATGCAATAACAATTGTTCAAGGGACAAGGTTCTGATTGTAGTCGGAGCATAAAAAATATGCTCACCTTTTTATGTACATCTATTCTCAAAGAAAACAAAAAATTAACTGGAATTGTGTTACAATCATTTCATATAAAAGCATCAGGCCTGACTGGATATAGAGGTTATATCTAGTTTTTGTTTTAATTTGCAACCGAGGAAATATTTTCATTGTTGGCCCAACACCAGTAGATACCTCCTGAAGATGTTCCCAGTGCGAATCCAACTTGTGTCAAGGTCAATTTTAACAAACAAGTCAGGATTTCCTTTAAAGGGATTAGTTGCAGGGGGGGAGACACTCAGTTCCCCGTGGCTGTGCTTTTGCAACATTTAAGTGAGACACACACCCTGGGAATACCCCTTTCGTTGCACCAACTAATTTCACCTTTTGATACCACACCAGTGTGCGTGGTTAGATATGGTGCCATGCACCTGTGGTGCGAAAGAGGGGTCGAGCCAGCAGTGACTTCAGAGGCAAGAAGACAGCTTTCTTTATCAGAATATTAAGTAACCAGAATCGCACTGGTGACGCCCAGTCTTTCTGTGGGTGTACACTTGAATTTCTAGCAGGCTTTTTTTTGACCTAATTGCAGATCTAACTAAACTAATTAATCACCACAACCCATTCAAAATGACAAGGTTTGGCAAGGTGACATTCTGCAAAAAAAACTCCAATTTGTTTTTTTTTTAATCCCCACAGCAATTTATTTCCTGAATATCTAAGTTTTCCCTGTGTAAAAATTCCAACAGAAAAAAAAGGAATCCAAGGTTAACTGTACTGTATGCTTATTCAATATTTATGATTTTTAGTGTATACTTGCAAGGTTTTGTGGGATTCAAACGGGTGCATTAATCAAAAAAACCAAGAGAATGACAAAAATGGGCATTCTGACAACTCACTGGTGTTCATTTCATGAGAATTAGGCAATAACTTTATTAATCAACAGTTCCTGATTAATTGTTACAAAGTGTCATCCATAAATTTTCTTTCAATTTAATAATCCTTCCTCAGGACTAACAATATCCCCTGTGATTTCAGTTTTATTGAGAGCTGAGCTCTTATGGAGAAGCAATGACACAAATAGCTCAACAGAGCCAAGACACCTCCATGGACAGTCTTCACAAGCCTGACAGTTATGAAATACAATTATCAGTATGATCTGCTTAAGAATTCATCATCTGCTCCTGGCTTCAGATTTTTTTTAAACTAAAATACCAAGACAACGCAAAAAAAAAGCAGTTCTGATAAAGATGCATTTTTGTCACACCCTATAGCTGCAAATTGAAGAAAATTATTTTCCTTGCCTTCAGCTAATTGGATTTTCCACTGTATTGTATATTTGCAGATGAAAAAAAAGTGTTGAATAATTTTAGTTGGGAGAGCAGGATTAGAAATGTATGCAAAGGACCTAATTTGTTACAGAGTACATGGTGCAGAGGAATATAATGAGAACAGTTGCTTTCTCTTTTTGCTTGCAATATGATTGTAGAAAACACAGAGCAAACACATATTTTACATTTTTTGTCATTTTCTTCAACCCCCCTCCCCCCCATTCAATTTAATTAGCTAACATTTATCTCAGCTTTTACTTACAATGCTTGTTTACCTTATCATCAGTCCTGACATGGGCCAATTAGTGCAGTGTAATTGTTTAACCTACTCAGTACGGTGTGGAGAATGCTTCGTAGCTGCTTGCTGAAAAACTTGGTAATGCATGACAGCTGCTCGAGAACAGGCCATTCGGCCCCTCTAACCCACGGCTCGCTCAGTCAAATTACGTCATGACGGATTGATAACTTGCCTCCAACTTAACCATGCTTTGGTTATGATCCATTTAAGCAGTTCTGGTCGTCCATCTAAAGGATGGGAGGCTTTAAGCTGGAACGAGTTCCAAAAAGATTCACAAGGCTGTTATCAGATATGAGTTTTACGGAAACACTAGATAGGCTAGGACATTTTACCCTGGGGCACAGGAGGTTGAGGGGGTGACCTTACAGAGCTTGATGCAATCATGAGGGGTATAGATAAGGTGGATGGGTCACAGTCTAAAATTAGAGGAAATAGGTTTAAGGTAAGAGGGGAAGGATTTCAAAGAGGACCTAAGGGCACAGGGGATGGTGGGTATATGAAACAAGCTGTCAGAGGAAGTCATCAAGGCAAGTATGATTACAAAGTTTATAAGACATTTTTTCTGATTTCAAAAATAACGTGGTTATTAGAAATTTAGTACATCAATAGAAAAGGTTCAGAGGGATTTGGGCCAAATGCAGGTAGATAGAACTAGCTGAGGTTGGCGCCTTGTTCAGCATGGGCGAGTTGGACTAAAGGGCCAGTTTCCATGCTATGACTTAATGAATAAAATCAACTGATTTCAAGTTAACTGAGCAGGTAACATCAAATTCTATGAGGGATTGATAGATTAGATGTTGAGAGGCTGCTTGTTTGGGTGAGATACCATCATCATTGGGGGTGGGGTAATGGGGTGACAATGTTGGGTTGACACAAGGAGTACTTCTTCCACTCAGAGGGAGCTGAATCTGTGGAATTGTACAGGCCAGATGAATTATGATGCTCACTCAATGGGCATATTAAAGGTCAGGTTCAAGACTGCTCTTGGACACCAAGGGTAGATGAGATAAGTTCAAGTTCAAGTTCCTATTTAGTTGTCACATGCACCATAAGGAGCAGTGAAATGTAATTTACCGTGCAGCGTTACAATTTAAAAAGGACACAATACACAACATAATTCAACACAGACATCCACCACATCATTCTTCACTATGGTGGAAGGCAATACAGTTCAGACAGTCCTCCTCCATGTGTCCCAGCTACGCCTGCCTCTTTGTCGGGTACATCCTTGTTCGAGGTGTACCAGGGCCCCATCCCTGACCTCTACCTCCGCTACATTGACGATTGCTTTGGGGCCACCTCCTGCACCCACACACACTGACTGACTTCATCTGCTTCATCACTAACTTCCATCCGGCACTCAAATACACCTGGACCATTTCCGACATTTCCCTACCATTCCTTGACCTCACTATCTCCATCGCAGGTGATAGACTTCTGACCGACATCCACTATAAACCCACTGACTCCCACGGCTATCTCGACTACTCTTCCTCCCACCCTGCTTCCTGTAAGGACACCATCCCCATATTCCCAATTCCTCCATCTACGCCGCATCTGCTCCCAGGATGAGGTGTTCCACACCAGGGCATAGCAAATGTCTTCATTCTCCCCCTCCCCCATGAGGCTCGCACCAGGGTCTCCTCCATACCCCGTAACACTGCTCTCTCTCCCCATCCCCCCACTCACAACAAGGGCAGAGTCCCCCTGGTCCTCACCTTTCACCCCACTAGCCGGCACATACAACAGGTAATCCTCCGTCAGTTTCGCCACCTCCAACGTGAACCCACCACTCGCCACATCTTCCCATCTCCCCCCATGTCTGCCTTCCGCAAAGACCGCTCCCTCCGTAACTCCCTTGTCAATTCTTCCCTTCCCTCCTGTACCACCCCCTCCCCTGGTACTTTCCCTTGCAACCGCAAGAGATGATAACACTTGCCGCTTTACCTCCCCCCTCGACTCCATTCAAGGACCCAAGCAGTCGTTCCAGGTGCGACAGAGGTTCACCTGCTCCTCCTCCAACCTCATCTATTGCATCCGCTGCTCTAGATGTCAGCTGATCTACATCGGTGAGACCAAGCGCAGGGTTGGTGATCGCTTCGCTGAACACCTCCGCTCGGTCCCCAATAACCAACCTGACCTCCCGGTGGCTCAGCACTTCAACTCCCCCTCCCATTCCGTATACGACCTCTCTGTACTGGGTCTCCTCCATGGCCAGAGTGAGCAACACCGGAAATTGGAGGAACAGCACCTCATATTCCGCTTGGGGAGTCTGCATCCTGGTGGCATGAACATTGAATTCTCACAATTCTGTTAGCCCTTGCTGTCTCCTCCCCTTCCTACCTCTCCCTCAGCCCTCGGCTCCTCCTCCTATTTCCTTTCTTCTCCCCGCCTCCCCCCACCCCCCATCAGTCTGAAGAAGGGAAACGCTGCCTATTTTCCTTCGCTCCATAGATGCTGCTGCACCCGTTGAGTTTCTCCAGCATTGTTGTGTACCTTCGATTTTCCAACATCTGCAGTTTCCTCTTAAACTCCTCCTCCTCTTCCCTTGTTCACCCATGGTCGGGACCCTGACCCTCCATAGTTGCCGCTATGGACGGCCCGATGTTCAAGCCCTCTGGTCGGGATGGTCGGAATGCCGATGTCAGGTCGGGACGGAGCCAAGAGCTCCCAAATTGGCCACCTCAATACTGGAGACCGCGGCCTCCAGATGTTGCAGGCCGCAGGCCGGCGGTTGGAACTCTTCTCCAGTGACCCTCGAGGAGGGATCGCCCGCTCCACGATGAAATGTCCGCTCCACGCCTGCTGCCAGAAGCTCCACATTTCGTTGTCTCTAAATGCATTTCGTTGTCTCTGTACTGTACACTGACAATGACAATTAAACTTGAATCTGAATCCACAGACTGAGGCTCCAGGACGCAGGCCGGCGGTTCCACCGAGTGTGCCATGATCGGGGTAGTGGGCTCAGTGGCCTCATCCTGTGTCGTAATAAGATGGTGGCTTAAGGGGCCTCACCGCCAACTACATCTTTTATTTCTTATGTCATGGAGAGAAGGTTCCATACCCTCTGTGTGAAATATATCTCAACATCACAGAATAGTTCAAACTGAGCCACATATGGTCTACCAATCCTCTGACGCTAGACTTTTCTGACGAGATCATAGCTGATGCAACCGTATTCAAATACATTTTGAATTTTACCCTCTCTGCCAAACTGCACCTTTGTGTAATTTTGAGCTCCAAACAACTGATTCAACCAAATGATTGTACAGCAGTGATTACTGAGGTCCCAAAAGGAGGATGGTTGTTATTAGGAAATAAAGTCTGCAATGGCTGCTTTATCCAAAGCCCTAAGAGGTGAACTGTAATTGCAAAGTTATTCAGTTACACTCACGATGCAGAATATCTGTAAATATATTTCTGCTCTTTTGCTCGTCTCCTATGATTAAATTAATTTGCTATCGACTCAGATTTAAGAGAAGAGAGGAACGTGTGAAGGATAATGTTGAACAGGCGTGATACTGGGGTCATTTTCAATTCTAAGCTATTTGTGTCCGTTACAAAATTATTCCAGTGCCTTCTACTGGCATTTCCATCACTCGTATAGTAGTGCATAAGAAAAGGAGACAATTAGTCAGCTTTTGTTTGGATCTAAGTGAGAACAACCCTTGGTGCTGGGCATAATGCTTTCTGTGGCTGGAAGGCTGGAACTACAGTAAAAAGCTGGTCTCACCTCCAATCCCTGGGTTAGCAATGGACAAGCTGACATGGTGTTCGTCAAGTTGTGCAATCCATAGAATCATAGAAAATAGGTGCAGGAGTAGGCCATTCGGCCCTTCGAGCCTGCACCGCCATTCAATATGATCATGGCTGATCATCCAACGCAGTGTCCTGTACCTGCCTTCTCTCCATACCCCCTGATCCCTTTAGCCCCAAGGGCCACATCTAACTCCCTCTTAAACATAGCCAATGAACTGGCCTCAACTACCTTCTGTGGCAGAGAATTCCAGAGATTCACCACTCTCTGTGTGAAAAATGTTTTTAGAATAGAATAGTTTCTTTATTGTCATTGTAACATGAACCATGTACAACGAAATTTAAAATGTCAGCCAGTCAGTGCAGCATTCAAACATTTCTAAAAGCTAACGATACATACAAGGTAAAATATTAAAGATAAACAACTAAATAAATATCACGGACAAAGCACGCATACACACCCAACCCTCCATCCTTCTGTCGATTCCACAGTTACCACAGTCCCTTAGTCAGTATCGCCCCAGCGTTCCTTGGCGGCTACATTTAGTGCTTTTATAGCAGTGGGGTAAAAACTGTTTTTTAGTCTATTTGTCCTTGTCCTTGTAGATCTGTACCGTCTGCCTGACGGCAACAGTTCAAACAGGGAGTGTCCGGGGTGGGAAATGTCCTTTATGATATTCTGGGATTTTTTGGTGCAGCGGGAACTGTGTAAGTCCTCCAAGGTAAGGAGAGGGCAGCCGACAATCCTCTGGGCATTGTCAATGGCCCTCTGGAGCGCTTTCCTCTGAGCCGCTGTGCAGCTGGTGTACCACACGCATACACAGTATGTTAGTATGCTCTCAATGGAGCACCGATAAAAGGACAGCAGCAAGACCTCACATAAATTTCTCATCTCGGTCCTAAAGGATTTCACCCTTTATCCTTAAACTGTGACCCCTTGTCCTGGACTTCCCCATCATCGGGAACAATCTTCCTGCATCTAGCCTGTCCAACCCCAACATGTAACATAAAGTATCTTCGGCAATGCAGCTCTCAGGATGTAAAGAGAGGTTTCATCATTGCCGACTGAAGAATGACAGACATACATTTATGGTTTAGGGAAGTCAGTGGCAAGCCCAACAGTTCTTACCCATACATCAATGGGAAGGAAATTTCCCAACATTGCTGGAAAAGCACAGTTGTTAACCTGAAGACCATAAGACATAAGAGCAGATTAGGCCATTCATCCCATCGAGTCTGCTCCACCATTCAATTCGATAATGGGTCATTATAGTGCCAGACTGGATTAAGGTTGTAGCTTTAACAAAATAATTATAAATACAGGGTGGTGGGCAAATGGACTGAGCTGCCAGAGGGGGTAGTTGAGGCAGGTACTATAACAACATTTAAAAGACATTTGGAAGGTACATGGATAGGAATGGTTTCGAGTGATATGGTTTAGAATGATTCATAAAATATGTAGTTGAGGTATGTCATTATCTCTATTCACTGTATCAAACAATTTGCTTACAATATGTTGACTTTACAAATGTTCTAACCCCAAACATTTCATCAAGATGATGGGAGGTTGTTGCACAGAGTCCAGCCTCTCAATGTCCAAGGGTGGCGGGACCCAATATTGTGGTCCTTCCCTTCAGAGTCCTTGTGGTGACTGCACCAAGCTTCAATGCATCTCTCGGCACATACGCCTGCAACCAGGAATTCCAACAGTCAGCAGCATCCGCTGCAGGCATCTTCTCATTCTGGAAGACCCATGCGTTTCAGATAGACCAAAGTACATCTTTCACTGAGTTTATAATCTTGCAACAGCAGTCGATGCTACTCTCAATATACATCACTGGCGACAGCCCATTAAGCACAAATCCTGTGTTACGCAGCGGCTTGGGATGGACCTCAATAAAGACCACTACATCCCTTTCTGGACCTTCTCAAGGGGATGAACAACCATCTCATTCACACCACAGTCACCTTGTCCTTCTCTTCTCCAACCATGTGAGGTCTTGGTGTTTGTTTGAGATTTCTGGTGATGAGACTGTCAAATTACTTTGACGGCCTGCTTGGGGGATCATTGCACTTGCAGGGTCCATCAGGCATTCCGTGCAGATCACTGCCTGAACTACATGATCAAAGGCATTTTTCCTTGTCTATGATGCATGGTTTCTTGAAGGTCGACTTGCTGGTAGATAAGGTGGTCAAAAAGGCATTTTGGCACTTTGGCCTTCAGCAGTCATAGTATTGAGTATAGAAGATGGGAGGTCATGTTGCAGCTGTAAAAGACATTGGTGAGACGCCATTTAAAATATTGTGTTCAGTTCTGGGCACCATGTTATAGGAAAGATATTGTCAAGCTTGAAAGGGTTCAGAAAAGATTTACGAGGATGTTGCCAGGACTAGAGGGTGTAAGCTAGGTTGAGTTGGCTGGGTCTCTATTCCATGGAGCGCAGGAAGATGAGGGGTGATCTTATAGAGGTGTACAAAATCATGAGAGGATTAGATCAGGTAGATGCACAGAGTCTCTTGCCCAGCGTAGGGGAATCGAGGACCAGAGGACGTAGGTTCAAGGTGAAGGGGAAAAGATTTAATAGGAATCCGAGGGGCAATTTTTAACACAAAAAGTGGTGGGTGTATGGAACAAGCTGCCACAGGAGGTAGTTGAGACTAGGATTATCCCATCGTTCAAGAGACAGTTAGACAGGTACATGGATAGGGCAGGTTTGGAGGGATATGGACCAAGCACAGGCAAGTGGGACTAGTGTAGCTGGGACATTGTTAGCCGGTGTGGGCAAGTTGGGCCGCAGGGCCTGTTTCCACACTGTATCACTCTATGACTATGACTCTACAAAGGACGAATGGTGCATAGGGTCAAGCCCATGCTGTGCAACACCAGCGACAGGTAGAAGCTTAGCACATTGTGAATGTGGTGCTTCCCTATAGTTCGATATTGAACAGCCCTTCAGCCCATCATGTCTCTGCTGACCAAGATGGCAATTTAAATTAATCCCATTTGTCTGTACATGGTCTGTGTCCCACCATTCCCCGCCAGAGATGCCACTTAAACATTGCTATTGCGTCTGCTTCTACCACTTCCCCAGGCAAAACCTTCCAGGCACCTACCACTGTCTGTGAAAAAATACTTGCCTTGCAACTCTCCTTTAAACTATCCTCCTCTCCCCTTAAAATCATGCCCTTTAGTATTTGACATTTTCATCCTGGTAAAAAAAACGTTGACTCTCTACCAGTATAGATTGGCAGCAAGACCTCCTCTTCACTGGCCATTTGCACAGGGGCACCTTGGGGTTGTGTGTTCAGTTCTCTGCTTTACTCTCTCTGACTGTGTAGCCATCTCCATAGCTTTCTTTAAATTTGACGACATTACCACCATTGTTGGATGGATAATGGGGACAATGATTCAAGGTATAGGGGATTGATGATCTAATTGAGTGGTTCCAGAACAACAATTTTATATTAGCAAGACCAAGGAGCCGATTGCTGAGTTCAGGAGGAGAGAGCCAAGGGACCATGTACTCTAGAATTTAGAAGATTGAGGGGGGATCTTATTGAAACTTACAAAATTCTTAAGGGGTTGGACAGGCTAGATGCAGGAAGATTGTTCCCGATGTTGGGGAAGTCCAGAGCAAGGGGTCACAGTTTGAGGATAAGAGGAAAGTATTTTAGGACCGAGATGAGAAAAATATTTTTCACACAGAGAGTGGTGAATCTGTGGAATTCTCTGCCACAGAAGGTAGTTGAAGCCAGTTCATTGGCTATATTTAAGAGGGAGTTAGATGTGGCCCTTGTGGCTAAAGGAATCAGGGGGTATGGAGAGAAGGCAGGTACAGGATACTGATTTGGATGATCGGCCATGATCATATTGAATGGCGGTGCAGGCTCGAAGGGCCGAATGGCCTACTCCTGCAGCTATTTTCTATGTTTCTATGTTATTGACCTTCATTGGCGGGATGGCGGTGGAGAGAGTTGGCAGCTTCAAGTTCCTGGCCATACACATTTCTAATGATCTGTCCTGGTCTCAGCACATAAATGCAATCACAAAGACATTTCACCCAATGCCTCTACTTCCTCAGAAATGTGGGAATATTTGACATGTAGCTGAATATACTATAGTACATCTACAGGTACAGTAGAGGGCACACTGAGTGGTTGCATCATCGCCTGGTTCAGTAGTTTGAATGCTCAAGAACCAAGAGGACTGCAGAAGTGGGGGACATTGCCCAGTGCATTACAGGTACTAGCCTCTCCGTCATGGAAGGGATCTACAAGAAGCGCTGCCTCAAGAAGGCAGTTAATATCATCCTAGAACCACACCATTCTGGCCACACTATCTTGTCTTTCCTACAATTGAGAAGGAGGTACAGGAGCCCCAGAACTGTCACCTCTAGCTACTTATCATCCACTATCCACCGGGTGGCACAGTAGCACATCGGTAGAGCTACTGCCTTACAGCGCCAGAGACCCGGGTTTGATCCTGACAACGGGTACTTGTCTGTACAGAATTTGTACGTTCGCCCCGTGACCTGCTTGGGTTTTCTCCTAGATCTTCGGTTTCCTCCCATACGCCAAAGACTTACAGGTTTGTAGGTTAATTGGCTTGGTATAAATGTTAAACATTGTCCCTAGTGTGTGTAGGGTAGTGTTAATGTGCGGGGATTGCTGGTCGGTGTAGACTCAGTGGGCCAAAGGGCCTGTTTCCATGCTGTATGTGGAAACTAAATAAAAAAAATCAGGTTATTTAACCATTCTGCACAACTCTCCCTCAGCACCAAACTACTATGGACTACGATCCACCATTGGTGTTCTGTGTACTTTGGATTTTGCATTATCTTGGTCTGACTTACTTAAAATAATAGGTAGACACAAATGCTGGAGAAACTCGGCAGGTGAGGCAGCACCTATGGAGTTCTGAAGAAGGGTCTCGACCCGAAACATCGCCTATTTCCTTCGCTCCATAGATGCTGCCTCACCCGCTGAGTTTCTCCAGCAATTTTGTTCAGCTTCGATTTTCCAGCATCTGCAGTTCCTTCTTAAACAATACTTGAAATAATAGATAATTTATTGTACATTTTGCTGTTGCTGTATCTATTGTGCTCGCAAAGTTGCAACAAGTATTTAATTGTTCCAGTTCACATCCAGTGCATATAACAAATAAAGACTCTCGACTCCTATTCTCCTGCTCCTACTCATGTAATACAACGGAACTGCTTCATTTCTCCATAATTTGTACTGAAAATATAAAATTATGGATTTTGCATAGATTTCAATGCCACATGTAGCCTGCAGTGATGCTATAACACTTCACAGAATGTGCACCTCTTCGCTAATCAACTGAGATTATTGCTTTTATCTTAACTTTCTATCAATCATCACTGATACTAACTCATAGTTACAATGATCCTGCGTGTTATTTTCACACTGGAGGCTGCTACATTCCATAACTTCATGTCAATTAAAACCAAAAATAAGGGCCATTTTATAAAGTGCATTAGAAGAACGTTTAGATGTTCATTATCTGCTGGAAGAATATGGGATATAGGGGGAAGAACAAGTCACGTAGCTTTTCAAGCGTGCAAGAACTTCTGGCTGATTTTCTGCTCCAGGTTCCTTAAGATTTCAATTTCCTTAAGGCCCTGTAAAATCAGTCTTCAGAGCCCTGAATACATCCAGCAGCTGTATATTCTGAATTGCAGATTCAAAAACTTCCAAATGGCCGACCTCCTACTTTGCAGGTACAACTGTGACATTTTAGGCTAGATGTAGGAAGATGCAGGAAAATTGTTCCCGATGTTGGGGAAGTCCAGGACAAGGGGTCACAGCTTAAGGATAAGGGGGAAATCCTTTAAAACCGAGATGAGAAGAACCTTTTTCACACAGAGAGTGGTGAATCTCTGGAACTCTCTGCCACAGAGGGTAGTTGAGGCCAGTTCATTGGCTATATTTAAGAGGGAGTTAGATGTGGCCCTTGTGGCTAAAGGGGATCAGGGGGTATGGAGAGAAGGCAGGTACGGGATACTAAGTTGGATGATCAGCCATGATCATATTGAATGGCGGTGCAGGCTTGAAGGGCCGAATGGCCTACTCCTGCACCTAATTTCTATGTTTCTATGTTTCTATGTTTTAGGCTCTCCAACACGAGAAACAGCTTCTCAGCAGATCAGGCGGGAATAGACAGATGATGTTTCAGGCCAGGACCCTTTTTCAGACTCTGAAACGTCATCTGCCCATTCCCTCCACAGATGCTGCCTGACTGGCTGAATTCCTACAGTAGTTTGTGTTTTAGTAAGTTTAGTTTAGTTTATTGTCACGTGGTACAGAGGTACAGTGAAAAGCTTTGGTTGCATGCTAACCAGTCAGCAGAAAGACAATATATGATTACAATCGATCCATGTACAGTGTATAAGGAAATTACGTTTAGTGTAAGGTGAAGTCAGCAAAGTCTGATCAAGGATAGTCCGTGGGTCATCAAAGAGGTGGACAGTAGTAGTTCAGCACTGTTCTCTGGTTGTGGTAGAATGATTCAGTTGCCTGATAACAGCTGGGAATAAACTGTCTCTGAATCTGGTGGTGAGTGTTTTCACACTTCTATACCTTTTGCCTGATTGGAGAGGGGAGAAGGGGGATTGGCCAGGGTGCGACTCATCCTTGATTATGCTGCTGGCCTCGCCGAGGCAGCTTGAGGTATAAATGGAGGTTGGTTTGTGTGATGGCCTGTGCTGCGTCCACAATTCACTGCAATTTCTTGCGGTCCTGGATGGAGCCGTTCCCAAACAAAACTGTGATGCATCCCGATAAAATGCTTTCTATTGTGCATCTGTAGAAGATTCCAAGATTCTGCTCAAGATTCCAGCATATGCAGTTCCTTGTATCTCCAGGTTCTCGGCATCTGCCTGCTAATTCCTCAGGGTCTTGTATACTTCCATGAAATCATCGCTCATTCTTCAAAACTCCAGTGACATTGACCTACACAATCTCCCGTATCCACGAAATAAACATGATAATAATTATGTTGCAATGCCTCCAATCCATATCTTTCTCCATGCCAAAGAAGGAGGCCACTTGTCCCATTAAACCTACATGCCTGGTATATTCATCACTCTTTCACTTATATCTCCATACCTCTTCTCTCTCACTCGCTGGGGTTTAGAAGGATGAGGGGGTAAACCTCATTGAAACTTACCAAATAGTGAAAGGCCTGGAAAGAGTGGATGTGGTGAGGATGTTTCTACTAATGGGAGAGTCTACGAAAAGAGGCCAGTTCCTCAGAATAAAAGAACGTACATTTGGAAAGGAAATGGGGAGAAATTTCTTTAGTCAAATGTGTGGTGAATATGTGGAATTCATTGCCACACAAAACTGTGGCGGCCAAGTAAATGGATATTTTTAAGGCAGAAATGTATTGATTCTTGATTAGTGCGGGTGTCAGGGGTTGTGGGGAGATGGCAGGAGAATGGGGTCAAGAGGGAAAGATAGATCAGCCAGAATTGAATGGTGGAGAAGTTTGAGTATGAGTTTTTAAAAATTGAGCACATTTCTAGCAATAGGAGCATGGAAAATTAACCATGTTTTAAGGTTGATGGCGTTGCTATTATCTGAAGGCGTGGTTCATGTGGCTAGCTATTGCAACACCATATGCACCATGGTTCATGTAATTGAATAAGGACTTTTTTTAATAACCAAGGTGTAGCAAGGGCCCTCTGGGGAATGGTCCCAGTATAAAACCTCCCGTCACTGCATATACTGTGTACTACAGAAATCTGCGTTAAAATCCCATGACCTGTTTGATCAAGCGTTGTATATAAATGGAAACTGATGTCGAGCTAACATTAAGTAACTGGAATTACACGAGTTGTGATGGAAATGCTGACTTCAACATTCTATATTATACACTTCTGAAATTCTTATGAATATTTTTGAAATTAAGAAAAATGATGTGTTTCCTTGATTGATAGTTCGGGGTTAAGTGTGTTATGTCACACTGCACACTACAAGTACAAGGACTAAATATGCTACTCGGAAGAATAAAAAGGCAATTTATGAGGTCTGAACAGTTAAACAAGGCACAGAGTTTGCCAGTGTGTGAACTTTGCCCCAGCTGCTTCTGGCAACACTCGATTGTCACCATTTGATATCTAGCTCACCTTCACTGGAGTTGAATAACGCACATGTGGACCCCATTGTCTTTGCAATAACTAGAAGATTTGTAAATGCTAACAATTTCTTTCATGTGTTAAATTGTAAAGCAACCCAATGAGCAACCTACACTGCCACAAGGCTTGTGAAGATAGGATATAAAATGCAGAACTTGTACAGACTTAGTTATTGTTGTTGCCTGGTGTAAAATCACAGCTGCAGCTTCTTTAACTTGAACGAGAGGCCACTGATCAAAAGCTCAATAGGTCTTGTACCGACAGTACAGAGTCAATGGGGCTTGGAACCTTCCTGAGCTGCCGGACCATGTCTCCGCACTTTACAGTAATCAAAAATAGATGCAATAAGAATCAGCTTTTTATCCATCCATTCCAGAACAAATCAGTTCCTTCTAAGTCATGCTTTTAACTGGAAAAGCGCAGGAATAGTCTGAAAGATTTAGCAGTGTCAATTACCTTCCGCTGTCCTTACGATAGCTCGCTCAGATGACCTTTCCCAATGGAGCCAATTTATTGAAAACACAGAGAAGAAACAATTTTGAAATGGAGAACTTTGATCTGATTGGGAATTTAGTACTGTGGGGACATCGGAACGGAGCTGGAGAGGGGGAGAAACCATACACGGATAAACCTGCTTTTAAGCAGAATTTGATCTATGAGGATTGATCTAAATGCAAAAGGTTTAATATGTTAGATACACACATTTCAATGTGAACTCCAGTATAAAGTTCAAAAAAAGATATATTCCAATAGCTTTCCCTTAAAATTTGCTATGATGTCATTAAAATAAAATACTTAAATAATATTTTTAGTATGTATATATGTCTTTCATTCTAAAGGGCCTGTCCCACGAGCATGCGACTGCATGCGGCAAGCGCGACCAAACCGGAAGCGGGGACCGTGCGGAGGTCGCGTGAGTGACGTGAAGTTCGAGCAAAGTCTGCGGGAAGTTCGCGCGTGACGTACGGCGTCATGACACTGTGTCCGGCGTCGAGACACTGCATATGCCCGTCGAGGCACTGCGAATGACATCGAGGCAGCTGCCGGCCGTTGCCACGCGGAATTTTTGAACACTGTCAGTTTTTCGGAGCCCCGCGCGATGTCGGGACCAGCTCCGCACAACTCCATACGGCTCCAGCGATCGAAGTGGGACCGGCCCCGCGAGGCCGTAAGGCTCAAGCGATCACGTTAGGTCGCGCTTGCCGCATGCAGTCGCATGCTCGTGGGACAGGCCCTTAAGTCAAAGCTGTAAGATGTAGTGCCAATGACAGTTAATGCAAATACCTACATATAAGAAGGGGCATTGAAACATAGAACATAGAAACATAGAAATTAGGTGCAGGAGTAGGCCATTCGGCCCTTCGAGCCTGCACCGCCATTTAATATGATCATGGCTGATCATCCAACTCAGTATCCCGTACCTGCCTTTTCTCCATACCCTCTGATCCCCTTGGCCACAAGGGCCACATCTAACTCCCTCTTAAATATAGCCAATGAACCGTTAACATGTACTGGGAGTTATAAACAGCAGAAAATGGAGTCCATAATAAAGGAAAAAGCAGAAAAGGTCTGGAAATGAAAATGTATTATGTTGAATAGTCAACATGAACCTGCAAAGGGAAAATCGTGTTTGAACAACCTTATTGAATCTTGGAGCATTGTGTTGATGATTGTAAAGTAGTAGAAATAATTTATTGAGATCAACAAGAGGTTCTTGGGCAGCACAATGGTGTAGCGGTAGAGTTGTTGCCTGACATTGCCAGAGACCCAGGTTCGATCCTGTCTATGGGTGCTGTCTGTATGGGGTTTGTACGTTCTCCCTGCAACTTTGTAGGTTTTTTCTGGGTGCTCCGGTTTCCTCCCACGCTCTGAAGGCCTGCAGGTTTGTAGGTCAACTGGGTTCTGTAAAATTGTAAATTGACCCCAGTGTGTAGGATAGTGGTAGTTTATGCGGTGATCTGTGGTTGGCACAGGCTCGGTGGGCCGAAGGGCCTGTTTCCGCTCTGTATCTCTGAAGTCTAAAGTCTCAAGGCATTTGATACAGACGCCCACAGCAGACAAAGATCAGAGATGAGGAGGCCAGGGTGTAGCAACAGCATTGGCTGCTCACTGACTTCTTGACAGGAGGCAACGTGAAAGGAAAGGACGGCCGTTCTCTATGGAAATTGGTGGGTGGATCATTTCAACAAGTTGTAGAACGCTGAGACAAATATTATTACAATTTACACAAAGCATTTAGATGTTGGGATCAAGATCACAATTTATAAATTTGTGGATAAAACTGATTTGAGGGTGAGTGAGGGGCAATTCTGAGGGAAATGGCAACAAATTCGAGGTAGGCATTAATAACATTCTGGAATGGGCAATAACTGACAAACAAAGTTCAGCACAAATAAATGTAAGGAAGGGCATTTGGACAAAAAGTATAATGAAGCTCCATATCATCTCATATACGTGACTCTCATTAGCTTTGAGGAAAAATTTAAACATGTCTCTAATGTGGCGTTACAGAGACTGCAACTAAATGACTGGACACTGCCCTCAGTAGTCTCAAACTAGCTGCAGCAATATTCTATAATCAGCCTCAGCTCAGTTGCTCTGTCATACTGGAGCTACCCAGACTGTATCATTGACAATGAGGAAACAAAGAACTGCAGATGCTGGTTAAAGCATAAAAGGACACAATGTGCTGGAGTAACTCAGCAGATCAGGCAGCATCTCCAGAGAACATGGATAGATGACATTTTGGGTCTGAAGAAGGGTCTCAATCCAAAGCGTCATCTATCCATGTTCTCCAGACATTGCTGCCTGACCTACTGAGTTCAATGATTCAATTATACTTTATTGTCACATACCTAGGTACAGTGAATTGCTTTTTAAAATTATATAAGATTATAGAGCTGATCTCAACTAGGCAGTACAAAGTTACCCAGTGGCAAAAAGTTACAAAGTTTTTCCAAACATTCCTAACCACTGCACATAGCAGCAGCAGCCCTCCCCCCCCCCCCCCCCCCCCCCCCCCCCCCACTGAGTCCACCTTTGCTATCGACGGCCCCCTTTCTCCAGCAATTTGTATCGTTTTCTGTATAAGTGACCACAGTCCATGGTCTGCTCACACCAGCGGTACATACCTTGCATAACTGATCACCATCACACTAAATATAGTAACACTGTACAATGGAGAATGGTGTTCTTTTATCATTCCATCCCAGGATTGACGAGGGATCTCTGACCTGTGACAATAACGGTGTTTCTCTTTCCAGTGGTGCTGGAGGGCCTTCTGAGAGTTTACGGCATTTTCTGCTTTAATGTACTGTCCACTGTGCACTCTCAGTAGAGCTACCCACACTGTACTCCTACACTGGTGAAAATGCATTCTGCATCCAGCAATCCCTGATGTCACTGAATGTATAGTCCTGCTCAGAACTGAGTTTGCACGCGCCGCAAGATGAATACCCAATACAAATTTATCTTCATTGCTTGTAAAGATAATCTTGCTTGTAACCTTATTGAGGCTGAGTAAAGAGTTGCGCTCAAAGAGCTTATCGTTCATCACAGACGCAGGAATGGATTCCCAATAAAATCAAGAGGTGCAATCAAAACAAAGGTATGAGTTTTTTTGTTGACAATTACTATTATTAGTAGAAATCCTACAAGGAGCAGAACCCATGGTGCCAACATAGGTGTAGTCTTGCAGCCCCCAGCTCTGGTGTCAGATGCATTGGAACTACACAGCATCCTGCTGCATCGCTGCCACATCTTCAAGATGTCATCGAACATAGAATAGTGCAGCACAGAAACAAAGTCTGTGTCAAACATGATGCCAAGTTCAACTAATCTCCTCTGTCTGCATATGATCCATATCCCTATATTCTGTGCATATCCATACGCTTAAAAATCTCTTAAATGTAATTATCATATCTGCCTCCACCACCATCCCTGACAGTATGCTCCAGGCACCCATTACCCTCCCCTGTCTCCTTTAAACTTTGCCCCTCTCACCTTAAACCTGTGCCCTCTATTCTTTGTCATTTCCACCCTGGGAAAAAGGTTTAGATTGTCTACATTGCCTATGGCTCTCATAATCATATATATATATATATTACTATATTCCTAAAAGTCTGATCTTGACCACTTCCTGTTGTTCTGTATATTGATTTTAGAAAAAACGCTGCCACTTACGGCTGTGATTTTTGGTCATCTTACTCAGAGTCCCCCTCTGCTGCGCAGGACAAGAGTTTTTTACCATCTATGAAAAATAAAAGAGTTATTAGTGTTTAAAAAATGTTGAGATTCTCTCTCCTGAAGGCCACGTCCGGAGGGACTATAAAACCTGTAAGTGTGGAGGTGTCTCAGTTCTCTGCAAGATGGGGGAGCGAGAGGTTGCAATTCTCAGTCTGAGCTGTGAATAACACAGAACACTGTGTTGCTTTTGGTTTTGAAAGTGATAAAGCAAGCTGCCTTGCCTTTGGTTTTGAAAGTGATAAAGCAAGCTGTTTTGCCTTGGGTTTTGAAAGTGCTAAAGCAAGTTTTACTGACCTCTCAGTGCCCTTAATGTGGTTTGAAAATGTAGTTTGAAAATGCTAAAGTATGTTTTGGTTTGAAAGTCCTAAAGCTGTGTTGCCTTTAGTTTTGAAAGTGCTAAAGCGAGCTGCCTTGCCTTTGGTTTTGAAAGTGATAAAGCGAGCTGCCTTGCCTTTGGTTTTGATAGTGCTAAACAAGTTACCTTGCCTTTGGTTTTGAAAGTGCTAAAGCAAGCTGCCTTGCCTAATTAGAGCTGCCTTGCCTAATTAGAGCTGCCTCGCTTTCTATATAATTAAATGTCAAATCTTGACCGCTTTCTGTTAGCACTTTATATTGATTTTAGAAAAAATGCTACCACGAACGGCTGTGATTTTGGGCCATCTTACTCATAGTCCTCCTCCGCTCATCAGGTGCCGAGGAATTTTCCCAACGATTAAAAATATAAGAGTTATTAGTGTTTAAAAAATGTTGAGATTCTCCCTCCTGTCAATCACACCACGAAGGCCACGCCCCTTCTGGTGGGAGGGGGGGAGTGATTATAAAACCCGGAAGTGTGGCCGTGGCTCAGTCTCTGCAAGATGGGGGAGGGAGAGGTTACGACTCGATGTCTTTAGTGGCCTTGCACCCTGCTTGAAATGGTATGAAACCACTTGAATTTGGTGGCCTTGCACCCTGCTTGAAATGGAATTTCCATGAATAGCCGTGAGTCAACTGCGAGCCCACTGAGTGAGTGAGCTGCCAGCACAACAGGCTTGAGTGACTGAGCCACCAGCCCAAGAATACATTCGGCCCACAATGTCCATACTAGCGCTCTGGAAACCAGTCCCTTCAGCGCACAACACCCATACTAGTGCTCCAGAAATCCCCCCACTCCCCCAACCCCCCACTGGCCACCAATATTGGAATTGGTGAAGAGGTGGAATATTGTGTTGGGGGAGCAGCCCTCCCATGTGATGCTGGGACCCGAGGGGAGATCCGATAGAGAAAACAATCCAAGTTTGTCCAAACTTTCCTTATAACTAATACTCTCTAATCCAAGCAGCAAATCAGGTTGGTACTGGACCTCAAGAAAGGGAGTTTGTGGAGTGCTTCTGAGATGGGTTCTTAAAACAGCTTGTACTGGAGCCTACCAGGGAGAAGGCAATTCTGGATTTAGTGTTGTGTAATGAATCGGATTGTTGTGTAGGGAACTCGAAGTAAAGGAGCCAGTAGGAGGTAGTGACAATAATATGATACGTTTTAATCCACAATTTGAGAAGAAGGGAAAATCGGAAATGTCAGTATTACAGTTGAACAAAGGGAACTATAGAGGCATGAGGGAGGAGCTGGTCAAAGTTGACTTGAAGGATACCTGAGCAGGGATGACAGTGGAACAGCAATGGCAGGTATTTCTGGGAATAAGTAGGATCAGTTCATTCCAAAGAGGAAGAAAGATTCTAAGGGGAGTAAGGGACGAAGGTGGTTGACAGGGAAGTCAAGGACAGTATAAAAACAAAAGAGATGAAGTAAACATAGCAAAGGTGAGCGGGAAGCCAGAGGATTGGGAAACATTTAAAGAGCAACAGAAGATAACTAAAAAGGCAATACGGGGAGAAAAGATGAGGTATGAAGGTAAGCTAGCCAAGAATATCAAGGAGGATAGTAAAAGCTTCTTTAGATATGTGAAGAGGAAAAAAATAGTTAAGACCAAAGTTGGACCCTTGAAGACAGAAACAGGAATTTATTATGGGTACAAGGAAATGGCAGACGAGTTGAACAGGTACTTTGGTTCTATTTGCACTAAGGAAAACACAAATAGTCTCCCAGATGTACTAGTGGCCAGAGGACCTAGGGTGATGGAGGAACTGAAGGAAATCCACATTAGGCAGGAAATGGTGTTGGATAGACCGATGGGACAGAAGGCTGATAAATCCCCAGGGCCTGATGATCTGCATCCCAGGGTACTTAAGGAAGTGGCTCTAGAAATCGTGGACGCATTGGTGATCATTTTCCAACGTTCTACACTTTCAGGATCAGTTCCTGTGGATTGGAGGGTAGCTAATATTATCCCACTTTTTCAGAAAGGCAGGAGGGAGAAAACAGGCAATTATAGACCAGTTAGCCTGACATCGGTGGTGGGGAAGATGCTGGAGTCAATTATAAAAGATGAAATAGCCGCACATTTGGATAGCAGTAAAAGGATTGGCCCGAGTCAGCATGGATTTACGAAGGGGAAATCATGCTTGACTAATCTTCTGGAATTTT